>NC_042980.1:30197142-30202142 GCF_901001165.1 Salmo trutta | reverse complement strand
CTTTTTCTCTCCCTCTCTGTATTTGTCTCACTTCTTGTTCTCTCTCTCCTTATTTCTTGCTCTCTATTGCCATCTCTCTTTCTATTTCTCACTGGAGCTCTGCTACCGAGCCCGACGACCCCGACCGTATACATCGGGTTAGGCCCGGATAGGGCCTGTTTTTTCTTCAGTAACTACAGTAGGGTACGGGCAGTGCTCAGGTATCATTAAATTGATCACTTACATGTTGAAACTGAGCCATTTGCTTGTGCTGTCCTGCGCAGTACAGTCATATCTGACTAAAATCATGACGTTCTGTCAGAAGTGCTTCAACCTCGTCAAATATAAAACAGGAGAGATTATTTCACAGAAAACAATATTGTTCCTTGAGTTTTGTCTGAGTTTAGAGTGATGAAATGTAGCTAACAGTTAACTGTTCTGTAATTTCTCATCATTGAATAGAGCAGCCCAAGCGGCGCCATTGCTATGGATACTCACAGATCCAGAGCCACATGAGCAAGGCGCAGGAGGCGCACAGGAGCAAGTGATGGACAGAGAGGAGCAGTGAATGGATTTCCTAACAGAGGCAGTTATTTCTGATTCTGGTTTTCGTGTAGGGCCGGGGCTTAAAGCAATCAGGCCTGTGTAGGGTAGGGCCTTAACATTGCAGGCATGGGTAGGGCTCTATCTCTCTCACACAATGTCTATCTATCTCTCTCTTTCTCTCTCTCTCTCACCCCCCGTTGCTGACAGTGAGTCTATGTTGGCAGGCCAGTTCAGGTGGCACTCTGCCTACTTTCCCCTCTAAAAGAGGTATGTATGGCCATTACACATAGCTAATCATGTGATGGTCTGCTAGCTCTTCAGCCCTCCATGGAAACTCTGAACGGCCAGCAAGGTCCACTCACATCAATTATGTTCACTTCTAATCGGAGCCAGGAAAACTACGGTCAGAGGATTGAAATGAGAATTGTATTTAACAGAATCATTTCAATCTCTAAGTTGGCTTTGGTTTTCAGTAGAAAGGTCTGTAATCTTTATTTTATTCTACTGATTTTGGAAGCAGAGAGAGTTAGAAACCTCAAATTTGTCAAAACAGACTGCACCAGAACTGCACCAGTCCTGGCTGAACGAGGACATAGATATATGATAAGGGAATTATATGCTTAAAGGTAATGACTAAACAAATTTCACCCTGAAACGTAATTATGACATGATGTAACAGATATAATGAATAATTAGACAAATGTAACTATTAGTAATCATACGATTCTGTAACATGTATAATGAATTAGAATGGTGCAGTCCCTGGGTGTCACTGCAGATGACACACACACTCACACACACACACACACACACACACACACACACACACACACACACAGATGTCATTTCTGCTGCTGATTCCCTAAACTCTTCGGCTGAGGGTAATTGTTGAGGAAGTTTTCGTGGTTGGAATATAAATACCTTGTAGAACCTGGTTGGGTTGTAATGTCAGACTGCACCAGACTCTGTTGCAGTTTTAACAGTAGAACTCCATGGTGTGGTGCCGTGGTCACATATACAGTCTGTGTGTGTGTGCTACAGTGTAATATATTTGCTCAGAAACAAGTGTTAAAAAGCCAATGCCATAGGCGAAGTAATTCATCTATTTTTCTGTCAAGTGGATGGCTACATAACCTTTTAATTCCAATGTTAGGGCTGTAAATGTTATACAGAGATCCTGTGTGGCCTGTAGCGACACAAAGACTACAGTATCTCCATAGTAATGCCTTGTCTTCAACGTTGTTCATCACCCTCTAGCCAGACTACTACCCCATGTGGCTCGACACTCTAAAAGACATCCCACACACTACGGTTCAAATCTGATTATCACAAGATCATTCCTGGGTGGAAACTCTTGCCCAGCTTGTATTTATAGTGGGCATATTTCAAGGCTTTTTAACTGTCACAGCACCACGGTTTAGCAATCTAACCTGACAGACTGAATCCCTATCTGAGTCTGATCACATGCTATTCATCAGCCAACATGCTCTGTTTAAACTGAGACAACCAACAGAACACTGAGACTGTGTGGGTGGGTGGGTGTGTGGGTGGGTGGGTGCATGCTTGCATACATGCGTAAAAAAATAAATAAATGGGGGGGCGTGATTATTATAGTAAAAACAATTATAATGTATTTTACCTTTATTTAACTAGACAAGTCAGCTAAAAACAAATCCTAATTTACAATGACAGCCTACATCAGCCAAACCCAGACGATGCTGGGCCAATTGTGTGCCACCCAATCACAGCCAGTTGTGATTCAGCCTGGATTCAAACCAGGGTCGGTAGTGATGCTTCAAGCCCTGAGATGCTGTGCCTTAGACGACTGTGCCACTCGGGAGCCCGTAATGGACCTATGTATTTTCCAACAAGATCTCACGGTTTTACAAATTTGACTTCAGATTCTGACGTTTATCCACGTTTCTAATTGTTTTATGGGGGGCGGCAGGTAGCCTAGTGGTTGGAGCGTTGGGCTAGTAATTGCGGCAGGTAGCCTAGTGGTTAGAGCGTTGAATCAGTAACCATGGAGGGCTGAAGGGCTAGCTAGATCAAATCCCTGAGCTGACTAGGTAAAAATCTGTCATTCTGCCCCAGAACAAGGCAGTTAACCCACTGTTCCTAGGCTGTTATTGTAAATAAGAATTTGTTCTTAACTGACTTCCCTAGTTAAATTAAAATGGAAAATGGCGCGGTGGTAGCAGCTGTTTTATGGGCTCCTGACCAATTCTGCTATTTTGTGTGTTTCTTTTGCGCTGATCTTAACTTGTTTTTGAAAATAATGTCTCCGACATCCTTTTCTATGACCTAAAACAGCTTCTGGACATCAGAGCAGTTATGACTAACCTGGATTTGGACTAAAACGGCTAAAGCGAGTCGGCAGCTCTGGACATTCTGCTTACTCTGGACCAGGCCCTAATTCCTGGGACTCGAAAGAGGAAGTGGTGGCGAAAGAGAGGCAGGCGTGGCGGCATTCTGACGAGACTACGTTGGCGAGCAAATATACTGAAACTGCCCTCTGTTCTATTGGCGAACATGCAGTTACTGGAGAACAAACTGGACGAGCTCCGTTCAAGACTATCCTATCAACGGGACCTGAAAAACTGTAATATCCTTGTGTTTCTCAGAGTCGTGGCTGAACGAGGACATATATATTTGATAAGGGAATTATATGCTTAAAGGTAATGACTAAACACATTCCACCCTGAAACATAATTATGACATGATGTAACAGATATAATGAATAATTAGACAAATGTAACTATTAGTAATCATTCGATTCTGTAAGATGTATAATGAATTAGAATGGTAAACTTCAGTGTGACTAAGGAGAGACCGAGAACCATTGAACTATGCATGACCTAACCTTGGCTAGAACTCTGAGAAACTTACGATAGGACAGGGAGTCCTTTAAAGGCTCCTCTAATCTCGGGGGAATGGAACTGCCGGCTTGGCAGTGATAAACAGTGGATACAACTCACCTACTGTTCGTGTGTATGTATGTGCATAGGATATCTACTGTTCATGTGTATGTATGTGCGTAGGATATCTACTGTTCATGTGTATGTATGTGCGTAGGATATCTACTGTTCATGTGTATGTATGTGCGTAAGTAGGGAGTGAACTATAAAATGCATGTCTTTGTATTATGGACTTCAGAGCACTCTTGTGAATAAACTGTATGAACCTTTTGCATAAGCTGAGTCTTTACCTAATTATTATTAAACCCAGGGTCTTACAAACCTCGGGGATTGGTCAAAGCTTATTGATTGTTAGTTATTATGATTGGGATTGAAAAAGACTGGACCTCAGACTCAGTTAAGACGAAGGGAGGAGGGGTGTGTCTCTTTAACAACAGCTGGAGCGCCATCTCAAATGTTAAGGAAGTTTCAAGTTTTTGCTCGTCTGAGTTAGAATACCTCATGATAAGCTGCAGACCATACTGTTTACCAAGAGTTTTCACCTATATTTTTTGTAGCTGTCGATTATCCACCACAAAATGATGCTGGCACTACCAGCTGTATGGGGATGCGCATTCAAAATCAAATCAAATTCAATTTTATTGGTCACATATATATTTAGCAGATGTTATTGCAGGTGTAGTGAAATTGCTCCAACATTGTAGTAATATCTTACAATTCACAACAACACACACACATCTAAAAGTAAAATAATGGAATTAAGAAATATATAAATATTAGGACAAGCAATGTCCAGGTGTGGCATTGACTAAAATACAGTAGAATTGAATACAGTGTATACATATGAAATGAGTAAAGCCGTATGTAAACATTATTAAAGTGACTAGTGTTCCATTATTAAAGTGGCCAGTGATTTTATGTCTATGTATATAGGGCAGCAGCCTCTCAGGTGATGGCTAGTGATGGCTATTTAACAGTCTGATGGCCTTGAGATAGAAGCTGTTTTTCAGTCTCTCTGCACATGTACTGACCACGCTTTCTGGATGATAGTGGGTTGAACAGGCCGTGGTTGATATCCTTCATGATCTTTTTGGCCTTCCTGTGACATTGGGTGCTGTAGGTGTCCTGGAGGGCGGGCAGTGTGCCCCCGGTGATGTGTTGGGCAGACCCCACCACCTCTGGAGAGCCCTGCGGTTGTGGGCGGTGCAGTTTCTGTACTAGGCAGTAATACAGCCCGACAGGATGCTCTCAATTGTGCATCTGTAAAAGTTTGTGAGGCTCTTAGGGGCCAAGCCAAGTTTCCTCAGCCTCCTGAGGTTGAAGAGGCGCTGTTGCACCTTCTTCACCACACTGTCTGATCAAATCCTACAATGCCAGCTCTGATGCTCGATGGATGTGGCAGGGCTTGCAAACTATCATGGATTGCAATGGGAAACCCTGCCATGAGCTGCCTAGCAACACGAGTCTACCAGATGAACTAAATGCTTTCTATGATCGCTTCGAGGCAAGCAACACTGAACCATGCATGAGAACACCAGCTGTTCCGGATGACTGTGT
>NC_042980.1:29717142-29872142 GCF_901001165.1 Salmo trutta | reverse complement strand
TTGTTAAGGCACACATTAACTCCACCATCCCAGACACCCTAGACCCACTCCAATTTGCATACCGCCCCAACAGATCCATAGATGACGCAACCTCAATTGCTCTCCACACTGCCCTCACCCACCTAGATAAGAGGAATGCTGTTCATTGATTACAGCTCAGCGTTCAACACCATTGTCCCCTCCAAGCTCATCACCAAGTTTAGGACTGGGTCTGAACACCTCCCTGTGCAACTGGATCTTGGACTTCCTGACGGACCGACCCCAGGTGGTGAGGGTAGGCAACATCACCTCCACCACGCTGACCCTCAACACGGGGGCCCCACAGAGGTGTGTGCTTAGTCCCCTCCTGTACTCCCTGTTCACCCATGAATGCGTGGCCACGCACGACTCCAACACCATCCTCAAGTTTGCTGACAACACGACGGTGATAGGCCTGATCAGCGGCGACAATGAGTCAGCCTACAGGGAGGAGGTCAGTTACCTGGCAGTGTGGTGCCAGAGCAACAACCTCTCCCTCAACGTCAGTAAGACCAATGAGTTGATTGTGGACTACATGAATCTGGGGGGCGAGCACACCCCCATCTGGGTGGGTGGGTGGCTTGCTCACATGGAGACGCTGTGTAAAGAGTATTTAGCTTATTATGACCGACATATACACTACTGTTCAAAAGTTTGGGGTCACATAGAAATGTCCTTGTTTTTTGTGAAGAGGCGATTCTGGGATGCTGGCCTTCTAGGCAGAGTTGCAAAGAAAAAGCCATATCTCAGACTGGCCAATAAAAAGTAAAGATTAAGATGGGGAAAAGAACAGACACTGGACAGAGGAACTCTGCCTAGAAGGCCAGCATCCCAGAGTTGCCTCTTCACTGTTGACATTGAGACTGGTGTTTTGCGTGTACCATTTAATGAAGCTGCCAGTTGGGGACTTGTGAGGCTGTGCTAATATAATTGCAAAAGGGTTTTCTAATGATCAATTAGCCTTTTAAAATGATAAACTTGGATTAGCTAACACAACGTGCCATTGGAACACAGGAGTGATGGTTGCTAATAATGGGCCTCTGTACGCCTATGTAGATATTCCATAAAAAATCTGCCGTTTCCAGCTACAATAGTCATTTACAACATTAACAATGTCTACACTGTATTTCTGACCAATTTGATGTTATTTTAATGGACTTTGCTTTGCTTTTCTTTCAAAAACAAGGACATTTCTAAATGACCCCAAACTTTTGACCGGTAGTGTACGTGGTAGCACACAGATGTCTTACAGCCTGCAACACACACACACACACACACACACACACACACACACACACACACACACACACACACACACACACACACATACTGACAACACACACACATACACACTGACAAGACGCACACATACTGACAACACACACACACACACACACACACACACACACACACACACACACACACACACACACACACACTGACAACACACACACATACACACTGACAACACACACACACATACTGACAACACACACACATACACACTGACAAGACGCACACACATACTGACAACACACACACACATACTGACAACACACACACATACACACTGACAAGACGCACGCACATACTGACAACACACACACATACACACACACATACTGACAACACACACACATACACACTGACAACACACACACTGACAACACACACACATACACACTGACAACACACACACACATACTGACAACACACACATACACACTGACAACACACAAAGGCTCATGAACTGGTTGGACAGTTTTTGTCAGAAATGCTGGCTTGACATTCACAATCATGGAAATTCTCCCTTGTTTGCTAATGTATGGTAAAAGTCATGTTAATGCATCTATATCGTGTTTAGATTCTGCAGTTAAGGTTACATCACTTTTAGAGAAGAGACAGAGAACACAGATAATGTTCAAACACAGATTCTTATAAGAGACTTCATGTGTGAAGTTGAAGGTTAAACCTCTAATCCATCCACCCACTGCTCAGAAAGACTGAGATTATTATTCTAGTCTTTATAAAAGTGAAGTTTGCCTAATGACATTCTGATCCTGAATTATTTAGCTTTCTGTCCTTGAGAGAGACAGAGATGGAAAGATGTTTTAGAACTATAATATTTTGACAGACTCAAGTTCCTGATGCTGCTGCCTGGGAGCAGTGAACTTGGAATATTGACTAAGTGATAAGCCTCAATAGAAAAACCCTGAAAGGTTCTGGGAGTGACATTCCTCTCTGCTAAAATCAACAAGTATGTAAAGATTAATCACTTTTCACGAATAAAGTTACTGGTATTTCAATGGATTTTATATCAGAAGGTCAATGACATGTTTTCCTATTACAGTCAAAGCTATCAACAGAATCTATCAGAATCCATGCAACTGTGTATACAATTTGCATGCTACTGTATACATAATGTACATGAATTACAGAGACCCATTCACAATAAATAGCCAGATATTACACTGAAATGGTTTAGGACGGAGGGACGGGTATTTGTAATCTTATCTGGTGCTGCAAGCAAACTCTGGGGACATACAAGAAGCCCTTATTATCTGAGTGACATTGAAATAAAGCCAGTGAATGGGAGAGAGAGAGAGACTGTTGACAGCAATCTGACTGCAATCTATCAGGCCTAAATTTGTCTCTTCAGCTCTGAAATAATGCTTTACTGAAATGGACCCACCGCAAATATTCATCTGGGTGAAAAACTCATTTTTGTTAAGATACAAAAGTCTAAATGAGAACATTTATGAGCTATATTTCAATTACTGAGGTGGAAACAGTGATCTATGTATATCAACATTATGCTAATGGTTGTGTTTCTCTCTCCTGTTCTGTTTCAGTGGTACTGCTGGACACCACCTCTGTTTTGGGAGAGCTGGGATGGAATACCTATCCCATGAATGGGGTAAGAGAGTGTGTGTTTGGGTTTGTGTGTATGTGTGTGTCAGGGTTCGCACAAGGTGCTTGAGGTGCTTAAAGTAATTTGTCACTCTGAAATTCAAGTACTAGAATACTTTGAAAATCAGATATTTTCTCAAGTTGGTACTTGAAAAGTACTTAAAATGAGAGGAGAACAGAAATGATAAAATATGTTAATATGAAAATATTAGAAAAATGTATTGGTCTTGTGAATACATTTCAGGCGGTCTACCAAGTTTTATTTCCTCACGTGTTTGGTGCTCTGGATGCCAGGCGAGCTCGCTCATTCCACCCACACGGCCACTCAGCCAGACAGGACAGAACTGACTGATTAGGTGCCACCAAACATCATATTGATAGCAAAAATCCTGGAAAAATGTAGATTCAACCTGCCTGGCAGGATATTGATGTTTATGAATGGGTTTTGCCAGACCCAACCAGGGATGTAGTTGAGGTTAAACGCATGTAAGCGCTGTTTACACACCTTTATATTTGTGAAATAGCATTTACTCACCATTTTGTTAATTATCGTATACCTACATATTGCGTTCCTAGCGTTGATCAACGCTCAGAAAGCTTATTCATCTGAGTTTTTATCGCACCTACCTCTGCGAATGAGTGTAATCATGAATGATTCATGTATGCTTGTTATGTTTGCCTGCTCCCCTGGATTTGCTTTGTTAGCAGCGCATTCATTTACCACTCTGTCAAACGGGAATCTCCGCCCAAGACAAAGGCCGAGAGGTAAAACGAACTACCTCAGCACAGACCTACAGTGGCAAGTAGCAGAGAGACGCTGCTGACAGTGGAAATTCTTTTAACATCCCTCAACTCCTGCCGTGTCAACAGACTCTCGGAGAATGAGTGTACAACTATTAAAAAGATGCTGATATTTCAGTCAGATGTCTAGCTAGCTCAAATCAAATCCAATTTTATTGGTCACATACACATGGTTAGCAGATGTTAATGCGAGTGTAGCGAAATGCTTGTGCTTCTAGTTTCGACCATCTAGTAATATCTAACAAGTAATCTATCAATTTCACAACAACTACCTTATACACACAAGTGTAAAGGAATGGATAAGAATATGTACATATAAATATATGGATGAGCAATGGCCGAACGGCATAGGCAAGATGCAGTAGATGGTATAGAGTACACTATATACATATGAGATGAGTAATGTAGGGTATGTAAACATTATATAAAGTGGCATTGTTTAAAGTGATACATTTATTACATCCAATTTTTAATTATTAAAGTGGCTAGAGTTTTGAATCAATATGTTAGCAGCAGCCACTCAATGTTAGTGATGGCTGTTTAACAGTCTGATGGCCTTGAGATAGAAGCTGTTTTTCAGTCTCTCGGTCCCAGCTTTGATGCACCTGTACTGACCTCACCTTCTGGATGATAGCGTGGTGAACAGGCAGTGGCTTGGGTGGTTGTTGTCCTTGATGATCTTTTTGGCCTTCCTGTGACATCCGGGGGTGTAGGTGTCCTGGAGGGCAGGTAATTTGCCCCCGGTGATGCGTTGTGCAGACCTCACTACCCTCTGTTTATCCTTACAGTTGTGGGCGGAGCAGTTGCCGTACCAGGCGGTGATACAGCCCGACAGGATGCTCTCGATTGTGCATCTGTAAAAGGTTTTGAGTGTTTTTGGTGACAAGCCAAATATCTTCAGCCTCCTGAGGTTGAAGAGGCGCCTTCTTCACCACGCTGTCTGTGTGGGTGGACCATTTCAGTTTGTCCGTGATGTGTACGCCGAGGAACTTAAAACTTTCCACCTTCTCCACTACTGTCTCATCGATGTGGATAGGGGGGTGCTCCCTCTGCTGTTTCCTGAAGTCCACGATCATCTCCTTTGTTTTGTTGACGTTGAGTGTGAGGTTTCTTTCCTGACACCACACTCTGAGGGCCCTAACCTCCGCCCTGTAGGCCATCTTATCGTTGTTGGTAATCAAGCCTACCACTGTAGTTTTGTCTGCAAACTTGATGATTGAGTTGGAGGTGTACTTGGCCACGCAGTCATGGGTGAACAGGGAGTACAGGAGAGGGCTGAGAGCGCACCCTTGTGGAGATGTTTCCTACCCTCACCACCTGGGGGCGGCCCGTCAGAAAGTCCAGGACCCAGTTGCACAGGGCGGGGTCGAGACCCAGGGTCTCGAGCTTAATGACAAGTTTGGAGGGTACTAATGTGTTTAATGTTGAGCTGTAATCGATGAATAGCATTCTTACGTAGGTATTCCTCTTGTCCAGATGGGTTAGGGCAATGTGCAGTGTGATTGCGATTGCATCATCTGTGGACCTATTGGGGCGGTAAGCAAATTGGAGTGGGTCTAGGGTTGTCAGGTAGGGTGGAGGTGATATGATCCTTGACTAGTCTCTCAAAGCACTTCATGATGATGGAATTGAGTGCTACTGGGCGATAGTTGTTTAGCTCAATTACCTTAGCTTTCTTGGGAACAAGAACAATGGTTGCCCTCTTGAAGCGTGTGGGAACAGCAGACTGGGATAAGGATTGATTGAATATGTCCGTAAACACACCAGTCAGCTGGTCTGCGCATGCTCTGAGGACGTGGCTAGGGATGCCGTCTGGGCCGGCAGCCTTGTGAGGGTTAACACGTTTAAAAGTTTTACTCACGTCGGCTGCGGTGAAGGAGAGCCCACAGGTTTTGGTAGCGGGCCGTGTCAGTGGCACTGTATTGTCCTCAAAGCGAGCAAAGAAGTTGTTTAGTTTGTCTGGGAGCAAGACATCGGTGTCCTGCCACATACGTCTCGTGTCTGAGCCTTTGAATTGCGACTCTACTTTGTCTCTATACTGACGCTTAGCTGGTTTGATTGCCTTGTGGAGGGAATAGCTACACTGTTTGTATTCGGTCATGTTTCCGGTCGCCTTGCCATGATTAAAAGCAGTGGTTCGCGCTTTCAGTTTTGCGCGAATGCTGCCATCAATCCACAGTTTCTGGTTGGGGAAGGTTTTAATAGTCACCGTGGGTACAACATCACCGATGCACTTGCTAATAAACTCGCTCACCGAATCAGCGTATACATCAATGTTGTTGTCTGAGGCTATCCGGACCATATCCCAGTCCACGTGATCGAAGCAAACTTGAAGCGAGGAATCATATTGGTCGGACCAGCGTTGAACAGACCTGAGCACGGGTGTTTCCTGTTTTAGGGCGAGGGAGGGCTTTGTATGCGTCGCGGAAGTTAGAGTAGCAGTGATCCAGAATTTTGCCAGCCCGGGTCGCGCATTCGATATGCTGATAAAATTTAGGGAGCCTTGCTTTCAGATTAGCCTTGTTAAAACCCCCAGCTACAATAAATGCAGCCTCAGGATATGTGGTTTCTAGTTTATATAGAGTCCAATGAAGTTCTTTCAGGGCCGTTGAGGTGTCTGCTTGGGGGGATATACACGGCTGTGATTATAATCGAAGAGAATTCTCTTGGTAGATAATGCGGTCGGCATTTGATTGTAAGGAATTCTAGGTCAGGTGAACAAAAGGACTTGAGGTCCTATATGTTGTTATGATCACACCATGACTCGTTAATCATAAGGCATACACCCCCGCCCTTCTTCTTACCAGAAAGATGTTTGTTTCTGTCGGCGCGATGCGTGACGAAACCGGGTGACTGTACAAACTCTGATAACGTATCCCAAGTGAGCCATGTTTCCGTGAAACAGAGAATGTTACAATCTCTGATGTCTCTCTGGAAGGCAACCCTTGCTCGAATTTTGTCTACATTGTTGTCAAGAGACTAGACATTGGCGAGTAGTGTACTTGGGAGAGGTGAGCGATGTGCCCGTCTACGGAGCCTGACCAGAAGACTGCTCTGTCTGCCCCTTCTGCGGCGCCGTTGTCTTGGGTCGCCTACTGGGATCCGACCCATTGTCCTGGGTGGTGGTCCAAACAGAGGTTCCGCTTCGGGAAAGTCGTATTCCTGGTCATAATGTTGGTGAGTTGACATTGCTCTTATATCCAATAGTTCTTCCCGGCTGAATGTAATAAGACTTAAGATTTCCTGGGGTATCAGTGTAATATATAATTCATAAAAAAACAAAATACTGCATAGTTTGCTAAAACCGTGAAGCGAGGCGACCATCTTTGTCGGCGCCAGGTAAACATTAGCCAGGTAGCTACCTATAACTAGCTGGCTAGAAGGATGAAATTAGAAGCTAACGTTGTACAGAGCCTGACCTCAGCAGGAGCAGTTGACTGAAATTAAGCTCGCTATAATCAAAAGATGGGCTATTTTAAGTTCTCATAACAAAATACCTTTTCTTTATAGAGACAGACAGTGGTGAGTCAGGTTGCAATGAAGGAGGCAAAGGAAATACATAGAGAGAGGAAGCATTAAAGCAAGCAGGGAGAGAAGTTAGTAGTACAATGGTTCCCAAACTTCAAGTCCGGGACAATTTCAAAGATTGTACTGAGTTACAGTTCATATAAGGAAATCAGTCAACATCATCAGTCTTAGACTTACCACTCATGTATTTAGTAAATAAGTAGTGAAACGTATTATTGAGTAGAACATCAACAGGACCACAGTGGAGAAGGTGAAAAGCTTCAAGTTCCTCGGTGTACTGTACACATCACTGACAGTCTGAAATGGTCCACCCACACAGACAGTGTGGTGAAGAAAGCCCAAGAGTGCCTCTTCAACCTCAGGAGGCTGAAGAAATTCGGCTTGGCCCCTAAGATCCTCACAAGCATTTACAGATGCACCATTGAGAGCATCCTGTCGGGCTGTATCGCCGCCTGGTATGGCAATTGCACCGTCCGCAACTGCAGGACTCTCCAGAGGGTAGTGAGGTCTGCCCAGTGCATCACCAGGGGCACACTGCCTGCCCTCCAGAACACCTACAGCACCTGATGTCACAGGAATGCCAAAAAGATTATCAAGGACAACGACCAGCCTTTTCACTCTGCTATCATCCAGAAGGCAAGGTCAGTACAGGTGCATCAAAGCTGGGACAGAGAGACTGAAAAACATCTTCTAGCTCAAGGCCATCAGACTGTTAAATAGCCATCACTAGCCACCTACCAATTCCATTGAGAGATTTGTGTGTATTGTTGTGAATTGTTAGATACTACTTCACTGTTGGAGCTAGGAACACAAGCATTTCGCTACACCCGCAATAACATCTGCTAAATATATGTGTGTGACCAATAACATTTGATTTGATTTGAATGGTAAGTTAGTTGTTTGTTTTTTCATGCGGTTGTGGCGATATACTGCCATCTGTTGGTGACCAAAAATAATTGCATAATAGGACCTATTTCAAATTGATGGTACTTGAAAATAAATATTAGTGCTTGAAAAAGTACTTGAAAGTCCTTCAATTTCACTTGCCACTGTCTGTCCATATCCTGGTGTGTGTGTGTGTGTGTGTGTGTGTGTGTGTTTGTTTGTTTTCCTACATTATCAGAACCCCAATGTCCTAACATTTCACCTGAATGTTCTGAAAAGGTAGAAAAATATCAGGTCCAGAATTTGTTCAAATGTTATTTTAAGGGTAAGGGTTAGGTTTAGGGTTTTGGGTTTAGGGTTAGGTTTAGGGTTAGGCCTATGGTTATGGTTAGGTTTAGGGTTTTGGGGGTTAAGGTTAGGGATAGGTTAAGGGTTAGGTTTAGGGTTAGGTTTAGGGTTAGGGAAAATAGGATATTTAATGGTCAAACATTTTTACACTCCAAAAGGTCCTAAAATTTCACGAAAACAAAGCTGTGTGTGTGGGTGTTCTCAGGTCTGTTGTATTTCAAGACCTCTAGAGAGAAAAAGGATAGAACTGAGTGAGATAGCACTGGTCTCTGAGGAACCTCTCTCACGTTCAATCTTTTTTTCAATTCCCAACTTCACTCAATACTAAAGGGCCATAGAAAGTTATAATAGACTCTTTCAATGTGAGTGAAAAGAAACGATTTGGATTCAATTTGGGATGTCTGGTACGAGCACGGCTGGATCTAACATGACGTGGCTGTGTGTGAATAGAGTGGACGACTGTCCGTTCATACTGGAAGACCTAGGTCTGTATTTGGGATGTCTGATACGAGCACGGCTGGGTCTAACGTGACGTGGCTGTGGGTGAATAGATTGGATGACTGTCCATTCATACTGGAAGACTGTTCAGATTACCTCTTGACAAACTGTTTCCCAGTAGCTCTATAAGTGAACTCTCTAACCTCTCCCTTCATCTCAGTAGCTCTTTAATAACTTCTCTCTAACGAACGTTAGCCCATTCAATCCGGCCGGCGGGTGGTTTGAGTAAAAAAAAATACAATTGAATGACATTTTTTCAATCGACATTGAAATGACTAAAACCTAATGGAAACTGTGCAGAAATGACAATGGCCTACATTTATAGTCTCTTCAGTCTGTCCAGCTTGCTAACAGTCATCGAAACGAAAGCTAGACATTCAGGGAGGATTCAAAATCCAAAAGCGATGGATAAAGGAAATGTAATACATTTTAAATCCAGCTCTCTGGACCTCCGTGAAGAATAATTTGCGGCCTGCAGGGAAAATTAGTTTGACACCCCTGCCCTAACCTCCTCCCTCTGTCTTTATAGCCTCTCCCCTCTATACCAGCCTTTCGTCTGGCAGATCCCATCTGTGCCTCTGTATTTCTGAGGCTTTCACTTTCCTCACCTCTCTGAAACATTCTCTCTGTCTTTCTATGTCTACCACCCTGTCTCTATCTTCTTTACCTCTCTGTGTAGCTCTATGGCCCTGTCTGTCCCTAATCTATAGCTCAGTGTATCTATATGGCCCTGTCTGTCCCTAATCTATAGCTCAGTGTATCTATATGGCCCTGTCTGTCCTTAATCTATACCTCTGTATATCTCTATGGCCCTGTCTGTCTCTAGTCTGTACCACACTGTATCTCTATGGTGCTATCTGTCTCTAGTCTATAGCTCAGTGTATCTATATGGCCCTGTCTGTCCTTAATCTATACCTCTGTATATCTCTATGGCCCTGTCTGTCTCTAGTCTGTACCACACTGTATCTCTATGGTGCTATCTGTCTCTAATCTATAGCTCAGTGTATCTATATGGCCCTGTCTGTCCTTAATCTATACCTCTGTGTATCTCTATGGCCCTGCCTGTCTCTAGTCTGTACCACACTGTATCTCTATGGTGCTATCTGTCTCTAGTCTGTACCACACTGTATCTCTATGGTGCTATCTGTCCCTAATCTATAGCTCAGTGTATCTATATGGCCGTGTCTGTCCCTAATCTATACCTCTGTGTATCTCTATTAGAGGTCGACCGATTATGATTTTTCAACGCCGATGCCGATTATTGGAGGGCCAAAAAAGCCGATGCCGATTAATCGGACGATTTTCTGGGAAGAAATGTATTTGTAATAATGACAATTACAACAATACTGAATGAACACTTATTTTAACTTAATATAATACATCAATAAAATAAATTTAGCCTCAAATAAATAATGAAACATGTTCAATTTGGTTTAAATAATGCAAAAACAAAGTGTTGGAGAAGAAAGTAAAAGTGCAATATGTGCCATGTAAGAAAGCTAACGTTTAAGTTCCTTGCTCAGAACATGAGAACATATGAAAGCTGGTGGTTCCTTTTAACATGAGTCTTCAATATTCCCAGGTAAGAAGTTTTAGGTTGTAGTTATTATAGGAATCATAGGACTATTTCTCTCAATACGATTTGTATTTCATATACCTTTGACTATTGGATGTTCTCATAGGCACTTTAGTATTGTCAGTGTAACAGTATAGCTTCCGTCCCTCCTCACTCCTACCTGGGCTCGAACCAGGAACACATCGACAACAGCCACCCTCGAAGCAGCGTTACCCATGCAGAGCATTGGGAACAACTCCTCCAAGTCTCAGAGCGAGTGACGTTTGAAACGCTATTAGCGCGCACCCGCTAACTAGCTAGCCATTTCACATCGGTTACACCAGCCTAATCTTGGGAGTTGATAGGCTTGAAGTCATAAACAGCGCAATGCTTGAAGCACAGCGAAGAGCTGCTGGCAAAACGCACAAAAGTGCTGTTTGAATGAATGCTAACGAGCCTGCTGCTGCCTACCACCGCTCAGTCAGACTGCTCTATCAAATCATAGACTTAATTATAACATAATAACACACAGAAATACGAGCCTTTGGTCATTAATATGGTCGAATCCGGAAACTATCATCTCGAAAACAAAACGTTTTTTCTTTCAGTGAAATACGGAACCGTTCCGTATTTTATCTAACGGGTGGCATCCCTACATCTAAATATTCCTGTTACATTGCACAACCTTCAATGTTATGTCATAATTATGTAAAATTCTGGCAAATTAGTTCGCAACGAGCCAGGCGGCCCAAACTGCTGCATATACCCTGACTCTGTTGCAAGAGAAGTGAGACATTTTCCCTAGTTAAAAGAAATCCATGATAGCAGGCAATATTAACTAAATATGCAGGTTTAAAAATCTATACTTGTGTATTGATTTTAAGAAAGGCATTGATGTTTATGGTTGGAGCAACGTCTACCTAAGCGATTATATGCAACGCAGGACAGGCTAGATAAACTAGTAATATCATCAACCATGTGTAGTTAACTAGTGATTATGATTGATTGATTGTTTTTTATAAGATAAGTTTAATGCTAGCTAGCAACTTACCTTGGCTTCTTACTGCATTCGCGTAACAGGCAGGCTCCTCGTGGAGTGCAATGTAAAGCAGGTGGATAGAGCATTGGACTAGTTAGCCGTAAGGTTGCAAGATTGAATCCCCGAGCTGACAAGGTAAAAATCTGTCGTTCTGCCCCTGAACAAGGCAGTTAACCCACCGTTCCTAGGCCGTCATTGAAAATAAGAATGTGTTCTTAAATGACTTGCCTAGTTAAATAAAGGTGTAAAAAATAAAATAATTTAAAAAAAGAATCGGCCAAATCGGCATCCAAAAATACCGTTTTCCGATTGTTATGAAAACTTGAAATCGGCCCTAATTAATCAGCCATTCCGATTAATCGGTCGACCTCTAATCTCTATGGCCCTGCCTGTCTCTAGTCTGTACCACACTGTATCTCTATGGTGCTATCTGTCCCTAATCTATACCTCTGTGTATCTCTATGGCCCTGTCTGCTCTCTCTCTGCTCTGTCTGCTGGATGTCAGGAGAGGAGAGGTGATTACATCATGTAGGTGGTTATGACAGCCAGAGGCAGCAGAGAGAAGACCTGTCCTGTCTGCAGCTCTGACTCCATGATTAAGCTGTCAAACCCTTTCCTCTCCCTCCTTTCCTCTTCCTCTCCCTCATCTCCTATCCACTCCTCTTCCTCTCCCTCCTCTCCTCTTCCTTTCTCATCCTTTGCTTTGCCAGGAAACCAGTTTGCCTATGAATATTTAACACGGCAAGGTGAGAGTTGCAGACGGAGAGAGGGAGGGAGGTCTGGAGGGAGGGAAGGAGGTCTGGAAGGAGGGAGGTTTAGAGGGAAGGAGGGAGGTCTGGAGGGAGGTCTGGAGGGAAGGAGGGAGGTCTGAAGGGAGGAGGGAGGTCTGGAGGGAGGTCTAGAGGTCTGGAGGGAGGTCTGGAGGGGAGGGAGGTCTGGAGGGATGTGTGGAGCCAAGGAGGGAGGTCTGGAGGGAAGGAGGGAGGTCTGGAGGGAAGGAGGGAGGTCTGGAGGGAAGGAGGGAGGTCTGAAGGAAGGTAGATCTGGAGGGAAGGAAGTAGGTCTGGAGGGAAGGAGGGAGGTCTGGAGGGAGGAGGGAGGTCTGGAGGGAGGTCTGTAGGGAGGAGGGAGGTCTGGAGGGAGGAGGGAGGTCTGGAGGGTGGTCTGGAGGGAAGAAGGGAGATCTGGAGGGAGGTCTAGAGGGAAGGAGGGAGGTCTGGAGGGAAGAAGGGAGGTCTGGAGGGAGGTCTAGAGGGCAGTACAATAGTCGGAATCCCTCGCTACCTGGTAGAAGAGAGCAGCCAATCCCCTGTCTATTAGACACAGTCAGATATCTGAGCATGGCAGGTTGGCAGCAGCTAGCTTACATCTGCTATCATACCAGGACATTATAGAGCATGGTAAAGCACACCTGTCAGAACTATCTCTGTCTCTACATGCTCCAGGATGGCCATACTTGCTTTTTGATGAGTTTTAGGTCTGTTAAAGGTGGTATGTCATACCCTTGTTGTTGTGTAGTTGTAGCGAAAGAAAATCTTCACTTTCACACTCTGTCTCAGACCTGCAGTATAGGCCTATGTATAGCCATTCTGCATCCAAATATGAATATGCTATCCATAGACTGCATTTTACTGACACAGTAAAAAGTTGTGAACATAAATACAGCCAACCTCTTAGATGTTAAGTTCCCTATATGGGGGATTTTGAGCGTTTCTAGACCAGTTCTGGCTGACATTTTGGTGTACAAAGTGCTCTGTGAACGTCATAGGGTCCCGTGCCAGAAAGCCTCATCTCAGGTTTCAGTGACAGGTTTCAGACCCAACATTTGCATAGGGAGTGACGTGTCACATTTTCTGGCCTATGCAGACAAAGGAACGATTTCCTGTGCCTGTGAAACTCACAGCTTGCAATACTGCATATGAAACGGGAGTCTAGCGGATGCAACAATATTAGTTTAATCTCGATATGATATTCTTAGCCAGATTTAGAGCTTTCAACATGAAAAAATACAAAATAATTTCATAGAATTGATACAAGACCACTTTTTTTTGTCACAGACGGATGAAATCACTTCATGCTTAAAGCAGGAGTTGTACCGAACCTGCACATATTTGAAATGTGTCTCTACGCCACTCCGTGGACATTTAGGATAATTCTCTGTCATCAGTTATATGAAATAGTGCTAATATTGTACTGCACAAGTATGATCATACAGTTGAAGTCGGAAGTTTACATACACCTTAGCCAAATACATTTAAACTCAATTTTTCAAAATTCCTGACATTTAATCCTAGTACAAATTCCCTGTCTTAGGTCAGTTAGGATCACCACTTTATTTTAAGAATGTGAAATGTAGAGATATAGAGAGAGAATGATTTATTTCAGCTTTTATTTCTTTCATCACATTCCCAGCGGGTCAGAAGCTTACATACACTCAATTAGTATTTGGTAGCGTTGCCTTTAAATTGTTTAACTTGGGTCAAACGTTTTGGGTAGCCTTCCCCAAGCTTCCCACAATAAGTTGGGTGAAATTTGGCCCATTCCTCCTGACAGAGCTAGTGTAACTGAGTCAGGTTTGTAGGCCTCCTTGCTCGCACACTTTGTTGTCCTTAAGCCATTTTGCCACAACTTTGGAAGTATGCTTGGGGTCATTGTCCATTTGGAAGACCCATTTGCGACCAAGCTTTAACTTTCTGACTGATGTCTTGAGATGTTGCTTCAATATATCCACATAATTTTCCTCCCTCATGATGCCATCTATTTTGTGAAGTGCACCAGTCCCTCCTGCAGCAAAGCACCCCACAACATGATGCTGCCAACCCCGTGCTTCACGGTTGGGATGGTGTTCTTTGGCTTGCAAGCCTCCCCCTTCTCCCTCCAAACATAACGATGGTCATTATGGCCAAACAGTTTTTATTTCATCAGACCAGAGGACATTTCTCCCAAAAGTACAATCTTTGTCCCCATGTGCAGTTGCAAACCGTAGTCTGGCTATTTTATGGCAGTTTTGGAGCAGTGGCTTCTTTCAGGTTATGTCGATATAGGACTCGTTTTACAGTGGATATAGATACTTTTGTACCTGTTTCCTCCAGCATCTTCATAAGGTCCTTTGCTGTTGTTTTCGCACCAAAGTACGTTCATCTCTAGGAGACAGAATGCGTCTCCTTCCTGAGCAGTATAACGGCTGCATGGTCCCATGGTGTTTAAACTTGCGTTCTATTGTTTGTACAGATGAACATGTACCTTCAGCCATTTGGAAATTGCTCCCAATGATGAACCAGACTTTTCTTGGTCTTGGCTGATTTCTTTTGATTTTCCCATGATGTCAAGCAAAGAGGCACTGAGTTTGAAGGTAGGCCTTGAAATACATCCACAGGTACACCTCCAACTGACTCAAATGATGTCTATTAGCCTATCAGAAGCTTCTAAAGCCATGACATCATTTTCTGGAATTTTCCAAGCTGTTTAAAGGCAAAGTCAACTTAGTGTATGTAAACTTCTGACCCACTGGAATTGTGATACAGTGAATTATATGTGAAATAATCTGTCTGTAAACAATTGTTGGAAAAATTACTTGTGTCATGCCCAAAGTAGATGTCCTAACCGACTTGCCAAAACTATAGTTTGTTAACAAGAAATTTGTGGAGTGGTTGAAAAACGAGTTTTAATGACTCCAACCTAAGTCTATGTAAACTTCTGACTTCAACTGTATGCATTTTAGTTATAAGAAAGGGGAAATCTTAGAGTAAGTTGTTTATAATTGGATTGTTATTATATTTAGTAAGCATTTCAGTCATTTCAAGCTCTCTTTCCAAAGGGAATTTATAACTATTTGTCCCAAAAAGGTGAGTTCCAGACCTTTCTAAAACTATGCAACATTACCAGTTATTGTTTATTGGCATCTAATGAAAAATCATTTCATTTGGGTATGTCTATTTAGGCGGAAATCAACATTTTGCCCTATCATTGAAGAGGTTTAGGCGGTGGTATTATTCTCTACTATAGAAAACAAGCTTAGCCAAGTATCTGTCATGTTGTTTCCTTTAGAGAGTGGTGAAACATTATCCAGGCCAATCCTGTTGGTTTACAGCCTGTGGTGTGAAGGCGTGAGAGATATGGCCTAGGGATGGACATTTTACTTTTTTTTATGTTTCACTACTCAACAAAAAAAATAAAAGGCTGGAAAAAAATATATGCACATTTATCTATATGCCAACAGTGCGCAACAATGCCTAATTTAGCAGAACTATTACAAATAAAAAATCCAACTTGCAAAATGTGCACATATACAGTGCATTCCGAAAGTATTCAGACCCCTTCACTTTTCCACATTTTGTTACGTTATAGCCTTATTCTAAATTGGATCAATCTACACACAATACCGCAAAATGACAAAGCAAAAACACATTTTTTAATTTTCTTGCAAATGTATAAAAAATAAAAAACTGAAATACCTAAGTCCTCAGACCCTTTGCTATGAGACTCAGAAATTGAGCTCAGGTGCATCCAGTTTCCATTGATGATCCTTGATGTTTCTACAACTTGATTGGAGTCCACCTGTGGTAAATAAATAAAATTGATTGGACATGATTTGGAAAGGCACACACCTGTCTATATAAGGTCCCACCATTGATAGTGCATATCAGAGCAAAAACCAAGCCATGAGGTCGAAGGAATTAACTGTACAGCTCCGAGATTGGATTGTGTCGATGCACAGATTTGAGGAAGGGTACAAAAATGTCTGCATTATTGAAGGTCCCCAAGAACACAGTGGCCTCCATCATTCTTAAATGTAAGAAGTTTGGAACCACCAAGACTCTTCCTAGAGCTGGCCGCCCAGCCAAACTGAGCAAACAGGGAAGAAGGGCCTTGGTCAGGGAGGTGATCAAGAACCTGATGGTCACTCTGACAGAGCTCGAGTTCCTCAGTGGAGATGGTAGAACCTTCCAGAAGGACAACCATCTCTGCAACCCTCCACCAATCAGGTATTTATGGTAGATTGGCCAGACGGAAGCCACTCCTCAGTAAAGGGCACATGACAACGCGCTTGGAGTTTTCGTAAAGACTCTCAGACCATGAGAAACAAGATTCTCTGATTTGATGAAACCAAGATTGAACTCTTTGGCCTGAATGCCAAGCTTTACGTCTGGAGGAAACCTGGCACCATCCCTACGGTGAAGCATGGTGATGGCAGCATCATGCTGTGGGGATGTTTTTCAGCGGCAGGGACTGGAAGTCTAGTCAGGATCAAGGGAAAGATTAATGGAGTAAAACACAGAGAGATCCTTGATGAAAACCTGCTCCAGAGTGCTCAGGACCTCAGACTGGGGCGAAGGCTCACCTTCCAACAGGACAACAACCCTAAGCACACAGCCAAGACAAAGCAGGAGTGGCTTCAGGACAAGTCTCAATGTCATTGACTGGCCCAGCCAGAGCCCGGACTTGAACTTGATCGAACATCTCTGGAAATATCTAAAATAGCTGTGCAGCGACACTTCCCACCCAACCTGACAGAGCTTGAGAGGATCTGCAGAGAAGAGTGGGAGACACTCCCCAAATGAAGGTGCCAAGCTTGTAGCATGATACCCAAGAAGACTCAAGGCTATAATCGCTGCCAAAGATGCTTCAACAAAGTACTGAGTAAAGGGTCTGAATACCTATGTAAATGTAATATTTCTGTTTTCAATTTTACATGAATTGACAAAAAATTCAAAAAAACCATTTTTGCTTTGTCATTATGGGGTATTGTGTGTAGATTGATGAGGGTGAAAAAACAATTTAATCAGTTTTAGAATATGGCTGTTACGTAACAAAATGTGGAAAAAGTCAAGGCGTCTGAATTCTTACCGAATGCACTGAACATGTATTTTCAGTCATTAAAAAATCATGTGCCATTTAAGATTCCTTTTTTGAAACTAAAATCAAGTAGGTTATAAGGTTATATTATATTGTGGAAAACAATCTTCAAAATGCAGTAACCTCAGCAGTGGTGCTTGCTTGTAGAAAGAAGCTTATGACTGTGCAATGGCATAGCTTTGTTTCAAATGTGCACTAATTTGTTTGCATCCCTGTTAGTGAGCATTTCTCCTTTGCCAAGATAATCCACCCACCTGGCAGGTGTGGCATATCAAGCAGCTGATTAAACAGTAAGATCATTACACAGGTGCATCTTGTGCTGGGGACAATAAAAGGCCACTCTAAAATGTGCAGTTTTGCCACAGAGCGTGCAACTGGCATGCTGACTGCAGGAATTCCCACCAGAGCTGTTGCCTGAGAATTGAATGTTAATTGATCTACCTTAAGCCGTCTCCAATGCCGTTTTAGAGAATTTTTGTGTACATCCAACCTTTCTCACAACCGCAGACCATGTGTAACTACGCCAAACCCAGCCCTCCACATCCGGCTTCTTCACTTGCTGTATCATCTGAGGGGGGGTTGCTGACTGCGCTCTTGCCCAGTCATGTGAAATCCATAGATTGGGGTCTTATGAATTTGTTTGAATTGACTGATTTCCTTATATGAACTGTAACTCAGTAAAATCTTTGAAATTGTTGCATGTTAAGTTTATATTTTTGTTCAGTGTAGTTTATTCTGTCGGTTCTTTGGAATTTTCTAAATAGATCAACAATTCCTCATTGAACACCACATGGTGATGAATTATGGACACAACATCTGTTTGGTGAGTAGGCATATGCTTAATTATTCTTTATCAAAATAATGTTTTTGTATATTTTCAGTGGAATATTGTCTATGTTTAGGGGGGCTTTAGCCTAACCAATTATAAATGGCACTAGACGTTAGCAAAGTAGCATGAGCGGAAAATAGACGGGACGCAATTATCCCAGAACTGCAGCTCGTTGTTGGAACACATTTATTTCTGTATGCCTAACGGGAGCCTGGGTGCACACTCAGCATGCATGTGTAACACGCAATTGAGTGAATGAGACGCGGTGGGCGAAAGGGAATTCAGGGAGAAGAACTATGTGATGCTTGGCTTGGTTTATGTTTTGTTGTACCCCGCACAAATGGAACACTAGAGTCAAAGCAAAGGAACGTTGTCTTTGGGCAGACACAAAGTACATTCCACCAAATACTTTTACAGTACTTGAAAAAATATATATCACTGGTTAAAGATGGAGCTTTGACGTCCGTTCGAGTACACCATTACTCAGGCCCATCCCTAATATGGGCTCAGCTGATTCCCTGCTACTGCTGGGTGGGGACTGTTTTGTAGCCTTTTCTATTCCAGACCTGAGTGTGAAGGGGCTTTACTCTCGTTGGGGTGCAGGCAACATAGAAACCTGATTTAGCTCTCAGTGGAAGCACACTGTAGTGTTGCTTATATAGCACCCAGCTTGACAACATAAGCATGTGTAGCACGTAGGAAATCAGACCAAAACTGTGGTTAATTCACTGCTACGGGCGTGTTTGGCGTGATTATCAAGGCTACCTGGGAATATTTTTTTTTCATTTGTCCTAGGCTCAGTGTGAGACAGCTTCTCTCAATTAATAATTAAATGTATCTCAGCAGTCCCCCATCACTGGAATACACTGGCTAATGAACAGGCATCACCCAGGCTTCACAGACACACACACACATTCACGCGTACACACACACGCCTATACACACACACACACACACACACACACATACAGATAGACACACATTCACACGTACACACACACACACACACACACACACACAAACACACACACACACACACACACACACACACACACACACACACACACACACACACACACAGTCACACACACTGGGTGACTGCAGAACTATATTTACATTCTGTAGCAGAGAGCCAGCCTTGTTAGTGGAAATCCCACTACAGTTAATACTGGCACTTTGATTATTAGCGGCTTAGTCTGCTTCAAATTTACAGAAAATCAAGGTTTTTGAATTATCCCACAGGAAAAGGATATGTAGAAGATGAATGTATTTGTTCCATAAGCTTACAGAGTCTGGAAATAGACATTACCAGCAAAATATGAGGGGGAGGGGAGGAGAGGGGATGGTAGGAGAGGGGAGGGGAGGAGAGGGAAGGGGAGGGGAGGAGAGGTGGAAAGAAGGGAGGGGCGGGGAGGGGAGGCGAGGGGAAGGGAGGAGAAGGGGAGGAGAAGGGGAGACAGTAAACGAAGAGGAGAGGGTGAACATATAGGACAGGAGGAGAGAGAAGAGGAGACAATGGAAAAGAGAGGTGAGAAGAGGGTATGGTATGTCTGATATGTTGTCTGCCTGCTCCACAATAAGCCCCTCTCAGTCCCAACAGACAGACAGACAGACAGACAGACAGACAGACAGACAGACAGACAGACAGACAGACAGACAGACAGACAGACAGACAGACAGACAGACAGACAGACAGACAGACAGACAGACAGACAATGCTGAACCATGCATGAGTCATTTCCTTGGAGTGGAGCTAGAGACACCATTTCTGTTTATTTATTAAATTACATAAAGCAGCTTTAAGGGATTAAAAGCTTAATGTTTTCTTTTGTTTCTGCTAAACACCTTTCTAATACAGCTTTAACCGGCCAGGTGGATCTCAAATAAGGATGGTTGACTTTCATAAAGAGAAGCACTAATCCCATTTACAACTCTTGTTAGACGGGCTCTACTGTAGCAGGGAGGCAGGGAGACTTGCCTGGAGGGGAGAAAGACAGGGTTATGTAGCTGAGTTTACACAACACTGCCTGGTGGTCTGTGCCCCATAAGACTGTGATAGCCCACTGAGCTAAAGCCTATAGGCATTTCCACAGGAACTAACACTCGCACTTGACTTTTTCCTACTAGCACTGACTTTGCTGATAGCTACTTTATTGAACAAAAATGTACTTAATATGACTTTGATATTTGGTTGTCTCACCAAGAATACATTAAATGTAAATCGCTCTGGAAAAGAACGACTAAATTACTCAAATGTAAATGACTAACATAAGTCTTTCGGTCTCAGGCAAGGCTACTCATCACGTGAGCATGGTTCCCTGAACCACCTTGGTAACACTGTACAGTGAAGAAACGCCATCATTCCCTGGTTCCCTATGGAGACGTCGGCCTGTCTGTTATTGAGGGGAAGTCATTGTTAGCGTTGAATATTTTCTCTGTATTTTACAAATGTTCCATCCTGAGAATAAATCACTTTTCTCCCGGGTAACCTGGTATTTCCCCCCCCAAAATGGAAGAGTCGTTCAAAAGCATTATAAAGCATATAAATATGTCTGGATTTGATTAGAGCTTTGATCAACATGAAAATTCAAACCTGATGTTACCTGAGTCTGATGAGCCATATATTAAATACATATTATGATCCCAAACCCAAAAAAGCCCAAATGATTGTGTGATTATCCGATACATAGAATATAGTTGATGACAGGGATCATCAACTATATTCATCCGCGGGACGATTTTTTCTTAAGTCGATGGTCGGAGGGCCGGAACATAATTACAAATCATTTGTAGACTGCAAATTGACTGCAAGAAGCAGATATAATATTTGACTAAAACATAATCATTTCTCAAACCTTGCTCACTAGGTAGCCTAGTGGATAAGAGCATTGGGCCAGTAACCGAAAGGCTGCTTTTTTTTTTATGAAAAAGGTGAAAAATCTGTTGATGTGCCGTTGAGCAAGGCACTTAACCCTAGTTGCTGTGGATAAGAGCGTCTGCTAAATGACAAAAATGGAAATGTATTTTTGTATGATCTCATGTCTCCCTATTATACGAGGGAAAACTTGGGAACAGATTTCCAAAATTAACATCACTTAGAGGTGATTTCCTGGTGTTTTTACAGTCTATTATGCCCCCCCCCCTCAAAAAAACAAAACAATTCCCCCAGAAAACTATCCATGGGCCAAATTCGGGCTGCGGCTGCCAGTTGGGGAACCCTGGCCTATACTGTATAGGCTACAGCACATTACGCACGACAGAAAAACACATAAGCCCATAGATGCATCTATGCTCTCTTGGGTAAATAAATGAAACAAGCTCCAGCAGCCTAACCTTTTTCAGTGTGGACTGTAGCCTATTACTGTACTATATTAAACTGTATTATATGGACTGGAATTATGGAACTCGTTCAAACCATGAAGCTGGAAAAAACGTGATGCTGGTGCAGGACATGCAGCATACAAAGTTACAATTATAGGCTAGCAAATGTAATTTTAATTTTGAAATATAATCGTTTTTGTTGTTGTTGTAATTAGTAGGCAGATGCATATATAGGCTACCTTTCATAATATTTCCCCTAATGTTGTGTGACGTGCGTATTAACCTACCTCCTCTTTCTCTCTCTATTCGTGCTTCATTCCTTTCAACAGCTAAATGAAATAAGTTTTGTTGTCCTTATCTTCATCATTGTAATGACATGCTTGAGTTCTATTGGCTGTGGCTTCTATTGGCTGCTGTATTTAACATTAAGCAAACAAGAGCTTGCATCCCTCTTCCAATAGTCTATTAGTATAAGAAATGCTTTAAAAAATGTCAAGCAAGCTATTCTAGTCTAGCTTTTCCTGGGACAGCAAGAGCTAAGGGGTGTTTTTTTAAGGAGAGAGGACATCGGACAGAGGCTATAAGTTAGAAGCTTATGCATAACCCATCATTTATTAGCTAAATATAACACTTACTGCATTGAATTTATTACCTATATGAGGTAGGCTAGGGACATCTACACTAAACAAAAATATAAACGCAACATGCAACAATTACAAGGAAGTAACAGTTCATATAAGGAAATCAGTCAATTTAAATAAATTCATTATGCCCTAATCTATGGATTTAACATAACTGGGAATACAGATATGCATCTGTTTGTCACATATGCCTTTAAAAAAAGGTAGAGGCATGGATCAGAAAACCAGTCAGTATCTGGTGTGACCAACATTTGCTTCATGCAGCGCGACACATCTCCTTCACACAGAGTTGATCAGGCTGTTGATTGTGGCTTGTGGAAGTTTGTCTCACTCCTCTTCATTGGCTGTGCGAAGTTGCTGGATATTAGCGGTGAACTGGAACACGCTGTCATACAAGTCGATCCAGAGCATCCCAAACATGCCTCTCTGTGCATTCAAATTGACATCGATAAAATGCAATTGTGTTAGTTGCTCGTAGCTTATGCCTGCCCATGTCACTCTGCCACCATTGGGCACTCTGTTCATATCAGCAAACCGCTCTCCCACATGATGCCATACATGCTGTCTACCATCTACCCGGTACAAACCGGGATTCATCTGTGAATAGCACACTTCTCCAGGGTCGAAGGTGAGCATTTGCCCACTGAAGTTGGTTACGACGTCGAACTGCAGTCAGGTCAAGACCCTGGTGAGGTCGACAAGCACGCAGATGAGCTTCCCTGAGATGGTTTGATTGCTGACAGAAATTCTTCGGTTGTGCAAACCCAGAGTTTCATCAGCTGTCCAGGTGGCTGGTCGCAGACGATCACACAGATGAAGAAGCCGAATGTGGAGGTACTGGGCTTGGGTGGTTACACGTGGTCTGCGGTTGTAAGGCCGGTTGGACGTACTGCCAAATTCTCTTAAATGACGTGGAGTGGCTTATGTTAGAGAAATGAACATTCAATTCTCTGGCAACAGCTCTAGTGGACATTCCTGCAGTCAGCAAGCCAATTGCACGCTCCATCAAAACTTGACACATCTGTGGCGTTGTGTGACAAAACTGCACATTTTAGAGTGGCCTTTTATTGTCCACAACCCAAGGTGAACCTGTATATAAGTGTTCAACTATGTTATACAGTACCAGTCAAAAGTTTGTACACGCCTACTCATTCAAAGGTTTTCCTTTATTTGTTCTATTTTCTACATTGTAGAATAATAGCGAAGACATCAAAACTATGAAATAACACATATGGAATCATAAAGTAACCAAAAAAGTGTTAAACAAATCAAACTATGTTTTATATTTGAGATTCTTCAAAGTAGCCACCCTTTGCCTTGATGACAGCTTTGCACACTCTTAGCATTCTCTCAACCAGCTTAGTCACCTGGAATGGTAGTCACCTGGAATGCATTTGAATTAAAAGGTGTGCCTTGTTAAAAGTTAATTTGTGGAATTTCTTTGCTTCTTAATGTGTTTGAGCCAATCAGTTGTGTTGTGACAAGGTAGGGGTGGTATACAGAAGATAGCCCTATTTGGTAAAAGACCAAGTCCATATTATGGCAAGAACATCTAAAATAACAAAGAGAAACGAGAGGCCATCATTACTTTAAGACATGAAGGCCAGTCGATTCGGAAAATAGTTTCTTCAAATGCAGTCGCAAAAACCATCAAGCGCTATGATGAAACTGGCTCTCATGAGGACCCAGAGTTACCTCTGCTGAAGAGGATAAGTTCATTAGAGTTACCAGACTCAGAAATAGTAGCCCAAATTAATGATTCACAGAGCTCAAGTAACAGACTGTCACGTCCTGACCAGTAAGGGGTTATTTGTTCTTATAGTTTGGTCAGGACGTGGCAGGGGGTATTTGTTTTATGTGGTTCAGGGTGTGTTTGTGTATGTGTTCATGTAGAGGGGGTATTTGGTTTATATGGTTCGGGGTGGTTGTGTATGTAGAGGGGTATTTGATTTATGTATTCCGGGGTTTTTGGGTTATCGTTCTATGTTAGTTTATTTCTATGCTCTGTCTAGGCGTTTGTATTTCTATGTTTTGGTAATGGGGAGTGGGGCCTTCAATTGGAGGCAGCTGTCTATCGTTGCCTCTGATTGAAGGTCCTATATTTAGGAGTGTGTTTGTCATGGGATTTTGTGGGAGATTGTTTCTTGTTTTGCTGTGTGCCTGACGAGACTGTCTAGTTAGTTTGTTTTTGTATACGTTGTTTGTGTTTTCCTTCTTCACTAATAATAAAGAAGATGAGTATACATTTCCCCGCTGCGTTTTGGTCTACACCCTACGTGACACTGACACATCTCAACATCAACTGTTAACGGAGTAGGTGAACGCATGTGTGGTTCCCACCGTGAAGCATGGAGGAGGAGTTGTGGGGGTGCTTTCCTGGTGACACTGTCAGGGATTTATTTAGAATTCAAGGCACACTTAACCAGCATGGCTACCACAGCATTCTGCAGCAATACGCCATCCCATCTGGTTTGGGCTTAGTGGGACTATCATTTGTTGTTCAACAGGACAATGACCCAACGCCCCTCCAGGCTGTGTAAGGGCTATTTGACCAAGAAGGAGAGTGATGGAGTGCTGCAATAGATGACCGGGCCTCCACAATGACCTGACCTCAACCCAATTTTTTATTTATTTTTTATTTCACCTTTATTTAACCAGGTAGGCAAGTTGAAAACAAGTTCTCATTTACAATTGCGACCTGGCCAAGATAAAGCAAAGCAGTTCGACAACATACAAAAACACAGAGTTACACATGGAGTAAAACAACATACAATCAATGATACAGTAGAAAAAAATAAGACTATATACAATGTGAGCAAATGATGTGAGATAAGGGAGGTAAAGGCAAAAAAGGCCATGGTGGCAGAGTAAATCAAGTATAGCAAGTAAAACACTGGAATGGTAGATTTGTTATTTGAAGAAAGTTCAAAGTTAAAATATAAATAATATGGTGCAAAGGAGCAAAATAAATAAAATAAATAAATAAAGTAGGGGAAGAGGTAGTTGTTTGGGCTAAATTATAGATGGGCTATGTACAGGTGCAGTGATCTGGGAGCTGCTCTGATAGCTGGTGCTTAAAGCTAGTGAGGGAGATAAGTGTTTCCAGTTTCAGAGATTTTTGTAGTTCGTTCCAGTCATTGGCAGCAGAGAACTGGAAGGAGAGACGACCAAAGGAGGAGTTGGCTTTAGGGGTGACCAGAGAGATATACCTGCTGGAGCGTGTGCTACAGGTGGGTGCTGCTATGGTGACCAGTGAGCGGAGATAAGGGGGGACTTTACCTAGCAGGGTCTTGTAGATGACCAGGTGCCAATGTATTTGGTGACGATTATGAAGCGAAGGCCAGCCAACGAGAGCGTACAGGTCGCAATGGTGGGTAGTATATGGGGCTTTGGTGACAAAACGGATGGCATTGTGATAGACTGCATCCAGCTTGTTGAGTAGGGTATTGGAGGCTATTTTGTAAATGACATCGCCGAAGTCGAGGATTGGTAGGATGGTCAGTTTTACGAGGATAAGTTTGGCAGCATGAGTGAAGGATGCTTTGTTGCGAAATAGGAAGCCAATTCTAGATTTAACTTTGGATTTGAGATGATTGATGTGAGTCTGGAAGGAGAGTTTACAGTCTAACCAGACACCTAGGTATTTGTAGTTGTCCACAAATTCTAAGTCAGAACCGTCCAGAGAAGTGATGCTGGACAGGCGGGCAGGTGCAGGCAGCGATCGGTTGAAGAGCATGCATTTAGTTTTACTTGTATTTAGGAGCAGTTGGAGACCACGGAAGGAGAGTTGTATGGCATTGAAGCTCGTCTGGAGGGTTGTTAACACAGTGTCCAAAGAAGGGCCAGAAGTATACAGAATGGTGTCGTCTGCGTAGAGGTGGATCAGAGATTCACCAGCAGCAAGAGCGACATCATTGATGTATACAGAGAAAAGAGTTGGCCCAATTGAGATGGTTTGGGATGAGTTGAACCGCAGAGTGAAGGAAAAGCAGCCAACAAGTGCTCAGCATATGTGGGAACTCCTTCAAGACTGTTGGAAAAGCATTCCAGGTGAAGCTGGTTGGGAGAATGCCAAGAGTGTGGAAAGCCGCCATCAAGGCATCGGGTGGCTACTTTGAAGAATCTCAAATATAAAATATATTTTCATTTGTTTAACACTTTTTTGGTTACAACATGATTCCATATGTGTTATTTCGTAGTTTATGTATTCTATTATTCTACAATATAGAAAATAGAAAAAATAAAGTTATAAAAAAACTTTTGACTGGTAATGTATGTTGAACAGGATTAGGCCTATCTATTTTGGATACAATTTGAATAGTATTTATGGAGAGATAATAGTAATGATATTTGGGTGATAGGCTGTTTTAAAACTCTGCAGCTGCAATTAAAAAAATAAGGTGACCCCTGAAAGCCAGACGGAGATGTATAAATTAGACACGCATTCAGTCCTTATATTATTGTAGCGTAGGCTATGCTGCAGAAAATGTAGTCCTAATTTTCACAAGAAAATACGTTTCCACGATGAGATGATACATGCATTGTGAACTGCGCTCCATGCTGAGATGCGCTGTCCGTCCTCACCCTGAGTGTTGATGATTGATCGTTCAGAGAGCAGAGTAGGCCATGGCCCCGGAGAAGCCAGATTTAAACATTGCATATAATTTAACAGTTCCATTTAACGTCATGTTGTTCATGGGAATTATTTATTAGAATTTACCGTTTCTCACATTTATTTATCCCGGGAAAAGGGACTGGATTTGGGCGGGAAATCTCGGTAACTCAGTTTCCACTATTTTCCATTTTCTGCATGTTTTCAGTGGCCTTCCCTTTCATCAGCCAGACAGACAGACTCCCCAGTGTTACAGACAGTGTTATTATGCTGTGTAGTGATGATGCGACATGGTAATACCCAGCCGGGTTATTGTGTTATTGTGTTCCAACACAACACTGAGGCGGAGTAACCTGGATAAAGCCCTGAACAAATCAGTGTGTGTGTGTCTGAACACACAGACAATACATAGCACAGTGTCCATTTGGGAACGTTTAGAGGATTTATCTGCATGTGTAGACAGTCAGCGTGCCCGTGTTTGGGAGAAGGTTAGTCTATGAGAGGGATGATAGGCAACAGAATCGTCACACACACACCCACTACGCCTTTACAACTCCTCTCACTCCCGAGTCTTAATCTTCCATTACAATATTTAATCAGGGTAATTCATTACAATTACTTTACCGTGGGCTTATCTCCAAGCCCTCTTCTCCATGCCATTACCAGCCGAAGGAGAGAGAATGAGAGGGTATGGGTATTATTCCATGCCTTAGATAAACGTACTGAGGTAGTATATCTGAGTTGAATTGATGGCTGGTTTTGCTGCTGCCCCCTACGGAGATGGAAGATAAAATAGTAGGAATTATTTAGCGTGTTACTGGCTTCTTCTGACCTTTGCCTGTGAGTGTGTGTGTGTGCGTGGTGGGTGGGTGTGTGTGCGTGGTATGTGTGCACGGTGTGTACGCGCGTTGTGTATGTGACCTCTGCCATAAGCAGCTCTAAGCTGAGCCAGGGGAAGACTTAATTGGCTCATTTCTTGTCAGGGACTCACCGGGCCAGCTCCTAATACACTCCCCTACTGTACCACCACACTGATGGCAAGCTCTGTCTCTGTGTGTGTGTGTGTGTGTGTGTGTGTGTGTGTGTGTGTGTGTGTGTGTGTGTGTGTGTGTGTGTGTGTGTCAGGCAGCGGGACAGGCTCTGACAGGGTTTTGGCAGTATCACTGTGGCGGTAGTGAGAGGAATATGTAGATTCTATGAGGAATGGAGGGAGGAACGGAGAGATGCAAATGGAGGAGAGGAAAAAATTTAGTTTATTCAGGACAGGGGCAGAGGAGGGTTCAGACAGAGAGAGGGTGTCACATTCCACTCAAAGTCAGGACAAGTGAAGGATGCCCTTCCTCCATATCCCCTTCTCTTCCTCTTCCTCCTACATTTCCCTTCTCCTTCTCCCCTCCTCCTCCTCCCCCTCTCCACCTCTCCGCCACCCCTCTCCCCCATCATTGACGTCAGTACTGGAGAGGAGATGGGAAGGTAATCAGCACTGGGTGTTCAAGTTCTCTCCTGGGTGACAGAGCCCTCAGCCTAGCAGACACACACACACTGGATATGGCATCCTGTTCTAAATGCATAGCCATCCAGGGTCGCAGGCAGAGATGGTGTGTGTGTGTGTGTCCTGCTGGAAAATGGCTAACAGGGTGGCTGGCTGCTGTCCACTGTTAGTCTCCAGCTCTAAACACAGCTCAGCTCTGAGGAGACACTGCTAGCTGAGAAAGGCCAAAGGGCCATGCTTCTGGAGGCCTTTGAGTGAGTGTTGTTACTCACCCACACTGTACTGACAGCAATAAAAAGCCATTTCAAATGATGTTTTACTGCTGTAGTAAGTGCATGTAAGACAATCAAGAAAAATGGTGTATTACCTTATTGTAAAGATATTATTCTGGTCTTTTCACTGAGCCCTTCATCTTACCATATAAACCCATAACCTCTCCTCTCCTATGAGTTGATTGTTATTCCTGTCCTCTCCATCTCTCCGCCTCCGCCTCTCCATTGTCCATCTCCACCTAACCAGCCTGACCTTCTGACATCTGTCTGATCATCAGCACGACAACGGCCGGCCAGGCTTCATCCATCCATCTCCACCATCCCATAAATCTCCTCTCCATCCAGCCCAACAATCAATGATATCCCATTAACATACTGTACTGAGGCTGAAGGGCACAGCCTTTCACAGACAGGATATAAAACATTGACATTATCAATATTTACATGCAGCTGCATGGATGTACAGTAGCAGAGATTTGAAATGCTCCTCAGAAATGTCTCATGAATTGAATTGGAGCACATCTCAACTAGTTCCCTGCCTCTACGGCCACTGTGCATACTCTGTACCAGAGAAATGCTTGGGGGCATATAGAAAGCAGCTCTCCGCCCCAGAATTCAATGTGAATATGAGTTTTGCTCTGGTTGGGGCTGGGAATGGATAGCTCCTGTTCTGTTCCTGCCACATGGTTAATGGGATGGCAGGAGGAGAAGATTGATAGAGCCTTCCCTCCCTCCCAGGTCTAATGCCCCCTGAACACATGTCTCCTCTGAGACCCTCTGACACCACCCTTGTTTTACCTCTGTTAACCTCCCTCTACACCACACACACTGTGAACCTTCATTTCCCTCCTCTCAATCCCTCTCTATCGCTCTCTCTTTCCATCTCTCTCCATCGCAATCTCAATCACTCTCGCTCTCTCTCTCTTTCTCACTCCTCTGTCACTCTCCTCCCTCTCTCACTTTGTCTGTGATGTAAAGGCAGTCTTTCTGTGCTGTGAGGATATAGGAGATCACTGGGCTGGAGATGATCTCTTCACCTGAAACATTATTCTGCTCTCCTAGAAGGAGACGAGGGAAAACTGGAGATTCTAGCTTGTTACTAAAGCATATATGTTGTCTTTTAATTTTTCCCATCTTTCTCTCTCGCTCTCTCTTTACTCTCTCTCTCTTCTTTAATTGATCTCAGTGATCTGTAGACAGGTCATTCTATTGTGTCCTGCTAATTTTTCCAGTAAGGACAGTTTAACCAAGGCAGACTGCAGTCAGATGGGCTCTGCTCTGTTCTGTTGGGAATGTCAGAACCAGGCTGTTGCTGAGAGAGAGAGACACACAATCCTGTGGGACAGTACAGGATAGGAGACACACATAGACAGACAGACAGACAGACAGACAGACACAGGGATGGCAGACAGAAATATACACACATTTAGACATGGCTGCTCCTCTCTCTACCGCTCTCTCCCTCTCTCCTCCCTCTGTCCTCTTTCTGACAACTGAGTGCAACAGACTGTGAAAACAGCAGCAGCAGTCTGTCTGTCTGTCTGTCTGTCTGTCTGTCTGTCTGTCTGTCTGTCTGTCTGTCTGTCTGTCTGTCTGTCTGTCTGTCTGTCTGTCTGTGTGATGCAGCTCCATGCCATGATGATGTCTCAACACCAGTGTTGTATATATTATGATGTCCCGGGGGTTTGTAGGTTCAGGAAATGACATATCTGATCAACATAAGATCAGTTGTATTGATATAGACACTCACCTGACAGGGTGACCTGATGTAATCTATATGCTTGGCGACATCGTACAGTAATAGCGACAGGCCCTGACACTTCTCAGTGTGTGTGTGTGTGTGTGTGTGTGTGTGTGTGTGTGTGTGTGTGTGTGTGTGTGTGTGTGGACAGCACCGCTGCATACAGCCGTCACTCTGATCCCACATCAGTCAGAGCTGACTGCGCCACACATTGACATTCCAGACTGCTGCTGCCTCTCTGCCGGTCCTCCCTCCTCTCCTCTTCAACCTCTTTCCCTCTTTTTCCCACGCAGAGTTTGACTCAGCCTGGAAAAAAATAAAGGTCTCTCTTTGCTGTCTGCTTAGACAGAGGAGAGAGAGAGAGGGGGGCACCAACATCTACCGTTCTGATAGGAAGAGAATTGTGTAGTTGATTTTTTTGTCATTTTTGCCCAAAAATAATAAAACAAATGTGAGAATGTGGCATTGACATAATTAATAGGCAAGAGCCACAAAGCCAAAATTCTATTTCACTAGGTAGCTAATGTGCGTTGTCTGATAGTAGTGTGTTGGTCCTAACCAAAGAAGCACTATGAATTTCCAAGACCTGAGTGTTGTTAAAAAGCCAAGTTGTTCAGCCATATATGTACGAGCCTAGGAGGAGAGCCCCAGCAACTCAACGAGGTCATGATAGCACAGAAACGGCACATAGTGACCTTACTGATGATTTGGTATGTAGCTATCTCGCTAGCCAGCTAGCTAACTGCACAACCACCTGAATGTCAGCTATCTATGATGCCAAATATATGTTATTGTTTGTTTATTTTAGCTACTTCATAGCACAATTATGTTTGCCTATGATTGTAAAGCTATCCATTTGGCCATTATAACAGTGTATTATCATCTAGCTGGCCTGCGACATTGTAACGTCATTCACATGCTGCGTTTTGGCCCATGTCAAAATCTAACAGTGATCACATTCAAACAGGTGCTCATGTGGCCATCACCCTCCATGTAGATGTTGCAGACTGCATAACTTTTGCAGCACTTACAGTCTGCAACAACTACTTGGAGGGTATGCAGGGGGGTGTATCACAGAGCACCCAGGGTTTGTGGCCAACTGCCTGAACTGCTATGTGTTGTAAACCAGTTTTTATGAGTTGGTGCAATCTGATGGGCCACGAGAAACTCTAAACAAGTAAGCGTTTAGCAATAGGTAAACATGTATTTATTTCCCCTAGCTTGATGCAACAGTTGCAATATAATGTGCTTTCTGGGACCGATGAGTTTATTCTGTTTCGGCACATTTAGATATCTTGCGTACAGGGGGTTTGTGTACTCCATTTGGCGCAGGTTAGGGTGAGGAAACCGAAGAGTCATACCAGCATGCATTGTGCTGGCAATCAGGGGTATCTTTCTTTGGGAAACCGGTGTATATACAGGATATGTTTATAGTGAATATTGAATACCAATACATATAATAGAGTTCGACCGATGAATGGCTGATTAATTAGGGCCGATTTCAAGTTTTCATAACAATCGGTAATCGGCATTTTTGGACACGGATTATGGCCAATTACATTGCACTTACATTTACATTTTAGTCATTTAGCAGACGCTCTTATCCAGAGCGACTTACAGTAGTGAATGCATACATTTCATTTCATGCATTTTTGTACTGCACTTCACGAGGAGACTTCGTGGCAGGCTGACTACCTGTTACGCGAGTGCTGCAAGGAGCCTTACTCATTTACACCAGCTGAATTCACCCAACTTATTGTGGGAAGCTTGTGGAAGGCTACCCGAAACGTGTGACCCAAGTTAAACAATTTAAAACCTGTTGAGGCCAGGGGGCAGGATCTTATCCCGGTATTGGGATTCATTGTCATGTGACCATGGCGGGGAATTCAAAACTGCAAGAGTAATCATTTCAAATAATCAAATAATCAACTATTTTCCTCCATTTGAAAGATATATCTCCTAAATCTAACCACGCTGTCCGATTTTCAGAGGCTTTACGGAGAATGCATAAAGTTAGGTTATGTGAGGAGAGTACATTGACAATAGCTGCGTGTAATGTTTAGCCAATTCAAAGAAGGGCATCAACAGACAGAAAACTAGCTAGAATTATGCACTTACCTTTGACAATCTGCATCAGATGACACTCATAGGACATTATGTTAGACAATACATGCATTTTTAGTTCCATCAAGTTCATATTTATATCCAAAAACAGCATTTACAGTCGCGGTGAAATTCAGAATTTTTTTCGGCTCGAATGCTCCCAGTAAATCCAGCATTACAAATCACGGAATTACTATTCGAAAACATTGGTAAATTATAATATTGTCATTCAAAGAATAATATATTATCATCTCGTAATTGCTACCGAATGGCCAGATCTCAAAATAACTTTACTGGGAAATCACATTTTGCTATAAACTGGGTACTATGCTAACAACATAAGCTAAGCTATAAGCTAAGCTAAGCTAAACCGTTAGCATTAGCATCATCTAATATCGATAATAACATTCTAAATATCCCCTTACCTTTGATTATCTCCATCAGAAGGCGCTGCCAGCGATCCCAGGTCCAGAACAAATGTGGTTTCTTTTGACAAAGTTCATAATTTATGTCCAAATAGTTAGCGTTCAGTAGGCTCCCACAAAATGAGGTGGGCAGTGTAAAGTCACGCCGAAAAGCTAAAAAAAACCTAGTAAATAATCTATTTATGTTTGTTCAAACATGTCAAACGTTGTTTAGCATTAATCTTTTGGTCCATTTTTAACGTGAAACATCAGTAAACATCAGTAATATTTTCACACAACCTATCAAGTGTCTAGAATAAACGATTATGACAAAGACACTCTTCTCAGATTCATGCGCAGGCGCAAAAAATGAAGTGATGACGTGTCAACTTGTAAGCTTTCTAATTCGGTCTGTATTCATGACAGATGCTTCCAACAACTTTCTAAAGATCGTTGACATCTAGTGGAAGCAGTAGGAGTTGCGAACGGAATCCTTTCTCACTGTGGTATCTTTAAAACAATGACACTAAATAGTACAGTCACAAAATTCTCATTTTTTTAAAATCTATTTTTCACAGGTTTTTGCCTGCAATATGAGTTTTGTTATACTTACAGACACCATTCAAACTGTTTTAGAAAATTCAGAGTGTTTTCTATCCAAATCTGGTAATAATATGCATATCCTAGCTTCTGAGTTGGTGTAGGAGGCAGTTAAAAATGGGCACATATTTTTTTCAAAATTCTCAATACTGCCCCCGTGGCCCGTAGAGGTTAAAGGCAATGCTACCAAATACTAATTGAGTGTATGTAAACTTCTGACCCACTGGGAATGTGATGAAAGAAATGAAAGCTGAAATAAATCATTCTCTCTACTATTATTCTGACATTTCACATTCTTAATATAAGTGGTGATCCTAACTGACCTAAGACGGAATTTTTACTGGGATTAAATGTCAGAAATTGTGAAAAACTGAGTTTAAATGTATTTGGCTAAGGTGTATGTGAACTTCCAACTTCAACTGTACTTCAACTGATTTTTTGTTGTTGTGCTAACGACGCTACTCAAGTTCATTTGACAAACTCCTGACTGGAGAGGACAAGTATTTGTTAGTCAGAAAAACCAGACTAGTAGTTGTTTCAACTTACCAAAGTTTGTTACCAGGCTGCCTTAAAATGTTAAGTTATGTCAACTTCCGATTTCAGTTGAAACATCTATTTTGAAAATTACACATTTCAGAACTGACTAAAAGCCAATTTATGTTTGATCCGAAATTGTGGTCGGAGGCTTCGTATGGAGGGTGAGATGCAATTGCGGAGCCTCCAGAGGCATGCAGAGGCCAAATAAAGCTCCGTACCGCATCGCCCTGTGTCCCTCAAATGTTGATGTTCACAATGCGGAGGGCTCCGTGTATCTCCGCATTGACATGACATGATTGGTTGATGGTAGGTGGGGGCGGGAGGTCCTGTATAAACACAAACTCACTTACTTTGACAACTTCCTGGACAACAGCTCTGCTCCGTGAAGCGGCAAAAATATTTTTGCTCTGACTTCTATATGGCCACTGCGGACCTCGGGTTAGGCTCACATCTGTCTCTTGGTCATGTGTTAGGTTTTTCACCAGTTTCAAAACTAGAATTGTACTCAGTAATGTCAACCAACCAACAGACCACTTTAACTACAACAGCATTCTCAGTAACGATTACAGAAACATTTGAATTGTTACTTTTTACATGTGGTTGTTTATCTACCTTCGTTTAATGCACTAACTGAAGTTGCTCTGAATAAAAGCATTTGCTAAATGACCAAAATGTACATGCAAAAATGTACAATTGTAAAGCCTGCTAGGTAGTATTCTAATGAGCTCCGCCCCCCAAAATTAATTTGAAGTCATCTGAATTTGACATTTTCAATCAATACTACTGTTATGTTGCTTCATAGAAAACGTGTTGGCTTGTGGGCACGAAGATCGTCACTACTCAGTGGTATGACTCAAGAGCTGATGTCAGGAACGGTGACGTGACAAAGGTGTAAAATTGTTATTGTTGATATTTACATGCAAATATTTCTATTGATGTGTGATGACAAGTGTCTGGAAATGAATAATATGAAAAGGGCTACAACGCTGGGAGTGTTCAGAGTGGAGACCAATGATGTGGCCTTCAGTAGATCTCCATCACTTCTGCCGGTGGCGGCACAGTAGTGTAGGTCACTAGGCACTCAGGCCTGTAGATCACTGCAATCTCCTCTTTGCCTTGGCCTCAAGCTTTTTCTTAATTCCTATTTTAAAACAATAGAATAATTCTATATTCAAATCTTTATTACTGACCATATTTGACATGCATAGATTGTAAATACATACCACACATCATAAGTCACGATGACCGAAGGAGCCACTGAGGGAACATACATAGTGCATAACTGTCTATGCCTACATAGAGTTGAAAAAACAACCATGTGTGAACAGTATGCAATATAACAGGAATCAATCCTGTGTTTAACTGTGGGCTGCTCTTCATAGAGGTACTTCTTCACTGGTGATCAGTGACGAGACCCCCCACCTGCAAATCAGCAGCTTTCAGGGTATCAAAGCAACGCTTCAACCCCTTAAGTTCTAGAGCTTAAGGGGTTGAAACTTCTTTGCTATGAAACAGAAGATAGTTGGAAATAGGCAATGCACAATATAGACATTCATTATCAGTGACTGAAAAGAGGATGCTTTTCAATTCGAAAATGTAGTTACCTGCACCAACTTCACCTCGAACATCTTTAGGTTTTCCATCTCCATGGAATAACTGCCATATTTAGCATTATGACCTATGGCAGAAGGGGGGGGATCTTTAAGTATGCGTTCGATCAACATTCCATTTTACAGAAAATAGACTGCATAATGTCTGAGACAGCTCCTTGTAGTGTGTGAGGTTGCTGAATGAAAATGAAAATACATTTGCTACATCCCTCCTGTATTTCCTACATATCTGGGGAGTCACATTGTCTGTCGCCACCCAGACAGATTGTTCCCTTGATGTTACTGAGAAGATGAGCTTGCTTCCTGCACCACACTCTCCTTACTGCCGGAACAATATAGGAGGATTGCAGCAGGTTGTAGGTCTGAGTGGTGATGGTAGGAATTCCAATGATCGCAAACATGTTCAGGACCTGCGTTGCACTTCCTCCACTGACCAAGATGGCACTTGCGATCATGAGGTTTCCTAATGGCATGATGTCATGGGTTGGCTGGCTTTCCCAGGTACTGCTGTGACCTTCGGGACACAGTTGGTCTAAAACTATGAAGGTGCCGATGCACCGGCGCATGATGAAGCGACATGGCTGGGCACAGCAAACCATGCATGTCAGAAGGAGGAGACACAGGCTGCTCTCAAAGACCAGGAATGATCTTTGTTTTCCTGGTCTGTGGTCTGCTCTCAGCTCTTGATCAACACCGATGGTATCTGGATTTTCTTCCTCTGAATCCGCTTCATCTGATGTCATCTCCCATGTGGTATTTTTTTCATCACCTGCATTTTTGTCTGCTGTATCTTCACAACTCTCAGCCAACTCTTCTGCCAGAAGAATAAATAAGTCTTCTCCCAGGGGCCTGGCAAGATTTGATTACTACTGGTCCCTTGGGTTCTCTATTTCTGCTCGACAACATCATCATCATCCAAAGCAAATTCCACAGCATCATCCACAGCATCGTCTTGCTCAAATGCATTTAGCAAAATCTAGAATAGTAATTCATAAAAATGTGTAAGTAGGATTTGTACACTCTTAGAAGAAAAGGTTATATCTAGAACCTATAAGGGTTATTTGGCTGTCCCCATAGGATAACCTTTTGAAGAACCCTTTTGGTTCCAAGTAAAACCCTTTTGAGTTCCATGTAGAACCTTTTACACAGAGGGTTCTACATGGAACCCAAAAGGGTTTTACCTGGAACCAAAAAGGGTTCTACCTGGATCCAAAAATGGTTATGCTATGGGGACAACCGCAGATCCCTTTTGGAACCATTTTTTAAAGAGTGTATGCACACTACACAAGAAAACTGATTAGCCTACACATTTTTGTCTGACTATAGGTACCATCCCAGCTCAGCATGACATTTCTATCTGCATCATACATAGCATGCTCCTGAACACAATCCTGATTCCCTTGAGTGTTTTGCCAAGGGCATATGAATGAGCTATCGTATCTTTGATCTGCAAAAAAAGTTATTACCGGCAGCTGTCAATCGGATGCACACAACGGTATGTCTGAAAAGTTTGCGATGATAGACATAGACTGCAAGCTTGCAAATGTGTATTCTAAATGTCCTGGACTGTTTTGTTCTCACACCACCTAATGTCTGCACCACAGAGTTTTGCCATGAGACATGATAGCTAGTCTAGCAGAGACTGCCATTGGCTCACAATGCTAGCTAGCTAGCCAAGTCAACTGTCAGACAGTGGAAATTGTCTAGTTTACCCATTTCATCGAAGCAACAAGATGTCTCTAATATACAGTGCCTTGCGAAAGTATTCGGCCCCCTTGAACTTTTCAAACTTTTGCCACATTTCAGGCTTCAAACATAAAGATATAAAACTGTATTTTTTTGTGAAGAATCAACAACAAGTGGGACACAATCATGAAGTGGAACGAAATGTATTGGATATTTCAAACTTTTTTAACAAATAAAAAACTGAAAAATTGGGCGTGCAAAATTATTCAGCCCCCTTAAGTTAATACTTTGTAGCGCCACCTTTTGCTGCGATTACAGCTGTAAGTCGCTTGGGGTATGTCTCTATCAGTTTTGCACATCTTGAGACTGAAATTTTTGCCCATTCCTCCTTGCAAAACAGCTCGAGCTCAGTGAGGTTGGATGGAGAGCGTTTGTGAACAGCAGTTTTCAGTTCTTTCCACAGATTCTCGATTGGATTCAGGTCTGGACTTTGACTTGGCCATTCTAACACCTGGATATGTTTATTTGTGAACCATTCCATTGTAGATTTTGCTTTATGTTTTGGATCATTGTCTTGTTGGAAGACAAATCTCCGTCCCAGTCTCAGGTCTTTTGCAGACTCCATCAGGTTTTCTTCCAGAATGGTCCTGTATTTGGCTCCATCCATCTTCCCATCAATTTTAACCATCTTCCCTGCCCCAGCTGAAGAAAAGCAGGCCCAAACCATGATGCTGCCACCACCATGTTTGACAGTGGGCATGGTGTGTTCAGGGTGATGAGCTGTGTTGCTTTTACGCCAAACATAACGTTTTGCATTGTTGCCAAAAAGTTCGATTTTGGTTTCATCTGACCAGAGCACCTTCTTCCACATGTTTGGTGTGTCTCCCAGGTGGCTAGTGGCAAACTTTAAACAACACTTTTTATGGATATCTTTAAGAAATGGCTTTCTTCTTGCCACTCTTCCATAAAGGCCAGATTTGTGCAGTATACGACTGATTGTTGTCCTATGGACAGAGTCTCCCACCTCAGCTGTAGATCTCTGCAGTTCATCCAGAGTGATCATGGGCCTCTTGGCTGCATCTCTGATCAGTCTTCTCCTTGTATGAGCTGAAAGTTTAGAGGGACGGCCGGGTCTTCGTAGATTTGCAGTGGTCTGATACTCCTTCCATTTCAATATTAACAGAGAATTAGTGAACATAAAAGTTCAATCAGGAGAAACGACAGGGATTATCCAGTCGCAGTACATTTTAATGACCTAAAACATGACATTTTATACCTTTAGATTTTGTGGTATAGAGAAAGTCAAGATATCAGACAGGGGAGGTGATATTAATAATACTCTGAGCAAAAGAGAATGTTTTGGGATTTTCACCCTCCAGACATTATTTCCTAAAGGACTTAATGATGAAATGCCTATGTATGTTATGGTGTGAATTTAAAATATGTTCCTATTTAAGATTAATTTGTTTTTTCGTATGATGTACCCAATGATTAATGAAAACTTGCTATGTCCTCGTTGTGATTTTATGGACGGGTTCGGTGCGTCTTGTCTATACACTTTTGTAATATTTGTGCAATGCATATTGTTATGTTTGGTAGCACTTATTTATTTTTCCTTTGCCTCCAACTCCTTTCCATACGTGGAACGGATGTGGGTGGGGCTAGGTTACATAAAGGTGCTGTTTTCAGAAAATTCACAAAAGATTAGGCCGTTAGGCCGATACGTAAGCTTATTAAATATCAGTGATACTATCAAGAACAGTGTGCGGTTTCCTTTTTTCCTTCATCCTGTTTCAACTGTTGCCATGCACCTGCAACAAGATTGCTCAGATGTGCGAGTGCCTTTTGAATCTTGTAATATTATCGCTTGCACAGTGCTCCTTGGGATGTTTAAAGCTTGGGAAATCTTTTTGTATCCAAATCCGGCTTTAAACTTCTCCACAACAGTATCTCGGACCTGCCTGGTGTGTTCCTTGTTCTTCATGATGCTCTCTGCGCTTTAAACGGACCTCTGAGACAATCACAGAGCAGGTGCATTTATACGGAGACTTGATTACACACAGGTGGATTCTATTTATCATCATTAGTCATTTAGGTCAACATTGGATCATTCAGAGATCCTCACTGAACTTCTGGAGAGAGTTTGCTGCACTGAAAGTAAAGGGGCTGAATAATTTTGCACGGCCAATTTTTCAGTTTTTTATTTGTTAAAAAAGTTTGAAATATCCAATAAATTTCGTTCCACTTCATAATTGTGTCCCACTTGTTGTTGATTCTTCACAAAAAATTACAGTTTTATATCTTTATGTTTGAAGCCTGAAATGTGGCAAAAGGTCGAAAAGTTCAAGGGGGCCGAATACTTTCGCAAGGCACTGTAGCTATCAGGCAGTAATTGGTGTCGCTAATGACATTAGACATAATCAGATGTATGTCTCATTAATTGGCAGACTAGCTAGCAGTGTTGTGTTCGAGACCACCTAAAGCGAGACCGATTCAAGACCTAGAACGGTGCAAACCGAGTCAGAGTCAAGACAGGAATTCTGTCAAATCAGCACCATAATACGAGTTCAAAATGTCCAGTATTTCTGGGTTCATATTTCAGAACAACATATGGATCCTTTACACATTCAGAAGGGTGAAAAGAATCCATGCTGAGGGCCAATAGAGAGACACTACAATTGATCACTAACCAAAACCGGTCATCCCCAGTGAGCATGCAACTTTCAATTTCCCCACTCGTCTCTACCAGCAAATCAAGGAAATGCGACAATTTTTGAGGATATTTTTCAACAAAAGTAAAGGACAGTATGTTACATTAAAGTAGGAAGCCTAGGTTTAAATATGCGATAAGATATGTGTCATGAAAACAACATTGATTCAACCAGTGTGTACCCAGTGGGGTTTTATGCGCTGACTGAATGGGTGTCATTTTACTCCGCTGGTCTCGGGAAGAAACTACGAGTCTTCATTGTCCGAGACGGAGTCAAGACCGAGTAAAAAGGTATCCGACACCAAGAAAATACAGAGACACTCAGTATGCGGTCTTGAGACCGGTCTAAAGTACTACAACACTGCTAGCTAGCTTTGTAACAGTTAGTAAACGTTAACTAATTTACCTCAAATCTCTCTCTTTTCACGACGGACACGGATTATCTGGTCATCTCTGTGTTTTTAAAAACAAAAACAATGGGGACCGCATCACGTTTAAGGCGATTTTGCCCTGGAGTGAACTGTAATTTCCCCAGCTGGTCGGGGTTGTACATAAAGTCAGTTTTGAGGAAGTGGTCACTGCATAAGCCTGAGCCTTTTGATGGTGTTAACTTCTCTCGCCTTACTGCTTCTGTCCAAAACGTTCTTCTATTTTCCTCTTTTGGCAAGAAATACAAACCTTTCCCATGCCTGTTTGAGCAGCCGATTGCACCGCAACTTGTAGGCATTTATATCCAGACATAGCTAGCTAGATCTGTAATGATCACTCAATGTCTCTCTCACTCTCTAGCTATCTACATTTTGGGTAGGGAGTCAACTGCCAAAGTTTAGAACGTTACACTATCCCTTGAGGATTCCAAATTATACTAATTATATGAGTGTAATAATTGTACTTATATAACAAAAATATGAACACAACATGTAACAATTTCAAAGATTTTACTTTGCTAACTGCAAGTGCAATTTATAATTGGTTAGCCTAGGCTATAGCCCCCCTAAACATATACAGATTCCACTGAAAATATGCAAAAACATTAGTTTGATAAAGACAGTGTATTTTCATCAGAATAATTAAGCATATGCCTACTCACCAAACAGATGTTGTGTCCATAATTCATCACCATGTGGTGTTCAATGAGGAATTATTGATCTATTTAGAAAATTCCAAAAAACCGACAGAATAAACTACACTGAACAAAAATATAAACTTAACATGCAACAATTTCAAAGATTTTACTGAGTTACAGTTCATATAAGGAAATATGTCAATTTAAATTGATAAATTAGGCCCTAATCTATGGATTTCAAATGAATGGGCAGGGGAGCATAGGCCCACCCACTGGGAAGCCAGGCCCAGACAATCAGAAAAACAAATCCCAACAAAAGGGCTTTACTAGAAATACTCCTCAGTTTCATCAGCTGTCTGGGTGGCTGGCATCAGATGATCCCGCAGGTGAAGAAGCCGGATGTGGAGGTCCTGGACTGGCATGGTTACACGTGGTCTGCTGTTGTGAGGCCGGTTGGATGTCATGCCTAATTCTCTAAAACAATGTTGGAGGTGCCTTATGGTAGGGGCAATGAACATCAAATTCTCTGGCAACAGCTCTGTTGGACATTTCTGCATTCAGCATGCCAATGGCACGCTCCACCAAAACTTGAGACATTTGTTGCATTGTGTTGTGTGACAACACTGCACATTTTAGGGTGGCCTTTTATTGTCCCCCAGCACAAGGTGCACCTGTGAAATGATCATGCTGTTTATTCAGCTTCTTGATATACCACACATGTCAGGTTGGATGGATTATCTTGGCAAAGGAGAAATGCTCACTAACAGAGAAGTAAACAAATTTGTGCACAAAATTTGAGAGAAATAAGCTTTTTGTGCATATGGAACATTTCTGGGACCGTTTATTTCAGCTCATGAAACATGAGAACAACACTTTACATGTTGCGTACATTTTTTTGTTCGGTATATATATATAATTTAATGAAGATATATTCTGCCACATGCACAAACCTATGCCTGTCACCTTTTAGGCCTTTGAGATATTTGAGGTGTGCTTGATATAGCTTAATCTGTGTGTCAGGTTGGCAGATTTTGCACTTTTGAGACTATTCCATTGCTTCCATTACGCTGGTGAAGCTAAATCAGATAAAGAATTTGAAAGAAAACAAATACTATTTGGACCTGAGTCTGTCAATGTCAGACAACTCTGACGAGTGGGGGGTTCTTTGGTTGATGATTTATTTTCTGCATGGATATTTTCACTTATGAACAATTTGATAAAATGTCAAAGCGTAGACCATTTCTAAAGTAGCTGTCACTTGCTCTTCCTATCGCTCTCTTTCTCTCTCTCGTCTCGGTGTGAACTTTAGGGGGTGGTATTTGGGCTTGGCTGCTCTAACATTCTCCCTCACACAGTTACATTGTAGCTAATTTGGAGCAGATGAGTGTTGACCGTAGCGTGGGAAGAGAGTAACATCTCTGTCGCTTCTCTATCCTACAATCCATTTTCGGATCATATTGAGTATGAGTGTATGAGCTTATTTGAGTTGGAACAACTTATTTGAAAAATTCCAGTCAGACCTCCGCTCACTTCGCACCATGGAAACGGCTTTATTGAAAATCAGTCATTACCTTTTTAGATGCTAGTGAATGCATTATTCTAGCTATTTTGGATCTCAGGGCCGCGTTTGATACTACTGATCATGACATTGTTGACCAGCTGGAGAGGTGGGTGAGAATCTCTGGCATTGCCCATCACTGGTTCAGGTAATATCTATGTGGTAGTTCAGTATCGTCCCCAGCACCTATTCACTATGGTGTTCCTTAGGGTAAATTCTGGGCCCCATCCCTTTTGCCTTTACATTCTTCCCCTTGGTGACATCTTCCGCAATCATAACATTGAGTTTCACTGCTATGCAGATAACACACAGCTTTATTTACCAATCAAACCCAGTGACCAAGCTAGTGCAGCTACCCTTCACAAATGTCTTGCTGACAGCAAATGTTGGATGACTGACAATTTTCTCCAGCTCAATGATAAGAAGTCAGAGGTTGTTTTATTTGGCCCCTGGGGTGAAAGTAGATTTAATTTCTTTATGTGACCCGGTATGCGACCACCCCAAAAAATTATGTGCCCTGGACATTCTGCCGCCCTAGACAAAAAATGGCCACCCCCCTCATAACCCCACTAAACTATAATAGGCTAGTTAGTGTACAGCAGGGGTTAGCAATAGGTTTGGCCTCGGGGTAATTTTTTTCTCAGCTAATAGTCGGCAGAACTGAACATAATAGTGGCCCAATTGATAGGCAAATTAAACACCATTTTTTACACATCTGGTTAGTAGGCTATATAATCAGTTCAATGTCAATAACATATCCAAATATTTTCAATCTGATTACACTGATAAAATCACCAATGTCTCTATTAAATGAGTTGTATATTTCTTTGTGCATTGATTGGGGGAAAACAGATTGCAATCAAGAGAAAATGTCCTCTGAATAAGTCTCAAAAGAAAGGTAGATAATGACAATAGAAGTTTCAGGGAAGAATTGACATTGAAATAGGCATTCTTACCACATTTCCACAATGTCAAAGCAGAGTGTCTTGTTTGCAACGAAACAGTTGTTTGCGAATAATGAAATATTAGACATCCTTATTAATCTAAGCATAGCACTTTCAAAAGCTACCTTTCCACCCAGACAGAGGCTCGACCGACGCAGAACAGTTTAAGCTTCAGCTGCTGGCTACTAGTCCGTTGCTTAACCCAACAACAGAAATGCTTCCCTAAAAGCTGCCTGGGTTTAAACATCTTCTCTTTTCAGAAAGTGAAAAGCTGAATTAATAGGGATAGCAAAGTCTCCTCCAATATTTAAAGCCGCAGCTCAGCTTCAGAATGTCATGTATATTGTCATGTATATTGAGGAATCAATATATCCCCATACGCATCAGAGTCGCGTCTTTTGTGGGTATTTTATAACTTGTTTCTAGCATAAGCCATCAAGGAGGTAAGAATTGTAATTGAACGATTTATATTATCTAGATACTTTTTATTTATTTCAAAATATAAAGCTAACAATAGGTATCCTTTTTTCCCTTTTCTTTAACAAAGGGTATGGTATACCCTCACTCAATATGAGCCCTGGTTTTAACCAAACACACCAAGCCCTTCCCAGACACGGAGGTATTTAAGGAGTGCATGGTGACAGTATTGAAGGATTAGGCTATACTGACAAATCTATGGACAGCATAACTGTATCTGTCAAACCAACACAATCTCACACTCAATTAATGCAAATATGTAGAAAAAGTATGTCAGATTAGGTGCGTTTTTGTGTGGCTTAGTTAGTGTGAAAAGAAACACATTTTTGCAAACTTCAGAACAATCTTTTGAAGGTTATTAGAGCAATGCTTGATGTGCAATGGTGTTCTACGCTGCCTTTTTTTGTGTCCCACATTTATTTGTATAAAAAAACAAACGTGTTAACAGCCCAATATTTTTAATCAACCAGGTTGTCACTGAAATAGAGTATAATACTATTATATAATATTATGTAATACTATTATATTCTAATTACTTCAGTGACAACCTGGTTGATTAACAATACATTGTTTTGTTTTTTATTAATGCCAGTACTGTTTTCTATGCTTGTTTTCGCTTAACACTTTGGGATACTGGTGCACTTGTAGTCAGAAAGGCCCTTTATTTGTGTAGGCAACAGTAGGGCTATACGATTTTCTTCATACAGTGGGGGAAAAAAGTATTTGATCCCCTGCTGATTTTGTACGTTTGCCCACTTACAAAGAAATGATCAGTCTATAATTTTAATGGTAGGTTTATTTGAACAGTGAGAGACAGAATATCAAAAACAAAATCCAGAAAAACGCATGTCAAAAATGTTATAAAATGATTTGCATTTTAATGAGGGAAATAAGTATTTGACCCCTCTGCAAAACATGACTTAGTACTTGGTGACAAAACCCTTGTTGGCAATCACAGAGGTCAGACGTTTCTTGTAGTTGGTCACCAAGTTTGCACACATCTCAGGAGGGATTTTGTCCCACTCCTCTTGGCAGATCTTCTCCAAGTCATTAAGGTTTCGAGGCTGACGTTTGGCAACTCGAACCTTCAGCTCCCTCCACAGATTTTCTATGGGATTAAAGTCTGGAGACTGGCTAGGCCACTCCAGGACCTTAATGTGCTTCTTCTTGAACCACTCCTTTGTTGCCTTGGCCGTGTGTTTTGGGTCATTGTCATGCTGGAATACCCATCCATGACCCATTTTCAATGCCCTGGCTGAGGGAAGGATGTTCTCACCAAAGATATGACGGTACATGACCCCGTCCATCGTCCCTTTGATGCGGTGAAATTGTCCTGTCCCCTTAGCAGAAAAACACCCCAAAAGCATAATGTTTCCACCTCCATGTTTGACGGTGGAGATGGTGTTCTTGGGGTCATAGGCAGCATTCCTCCTCCTCCAAACACGGCGAGTTGAGTTGATGCCGAAGAGCTCCATTTTGGTCTCATCTGACCACAACACTTTCACCAGTTGTCCTCTGAATCATTCACATGTTCATTGGCAAACTTCAGACTAGAGGTCGACCGATTATGATTTTTCAACGCTGATACCGATACCAATTATTGGAGGACCAAAAAAAAACGATACCGATTAATCGGCCGATTTTTTAAAAAATGTATTTGTAATAATGGCAATTACAACAATACTGAATGAACACTTATTTTAACTTAATATAATACATCAATAAAATCAATTTAGCCTCAAATAAATAATGAAACATGTTCAGTTTGGTTTAAATAATGCAAAAACAAAGTGTTGGAGAAAAAAGTAAAAGTGCAATATGTGCCATGTCAGAAAGCTAACGTTTAAGTTCCTTGCTCAGAACATGAGAACATATGAAAGCTGGTGGTTCCTTTTAACATGAGTCTTCAATATTCCCAGGTAAGAAGTTTTAGGTTGTTTAGGTTGTTATTATAGGAATTATAGGACTATTTCTCTCTATACAATTTGTATTTCATATACCTTTGACTATTGGATGTTCTTATAGGCACTTTAGTATTGTCAGTGTAACAGTATAGCTTCCGTCCCTCTCCTCGCTCCTACCTGGGCTCGAACCAGGAACACATCGACAACAGCCACCCTCGAAGCAGCGTTACCCATGCAGAGCAACGGGAACAACTCCTCCAAGTCTCAGAGCGAGTGACGTTTGAAACGCTATTAGCGAGCACTCGCAAACTAGCTAGCCATTTCACATCGGTTACACCAGCCTAATCTTGGGAGTTGATAGGCTTGAAGTCATAAACAGCGCAATGCTTGAAGCACAGCGAAGAGCTGCTGGCAAAATGCACGAAAGTGCTGTTTGAATGAATGCTTACGAGCCTGCTGCTGCCTACCACCGCTCAGTCAGACTGCTCTATCAAATCATAGACTTAATTATAACATAATAACACACAGAAATACGAGCCTTTGGTCATTAATATGGTTGAATCCGGAAACTATCATCTCGAAAACAAAACGTTTTTCCTTTCAGTGAAATACGGAACCGTTACGTATTTTATCTAACGGGTGGCATCCCTAAGTCTAAATATTCCTGTTACATTGCACAACCTTCAATGTTATGTCATAATTACATACAATTCTGGCAAATTAGTTCGCAACGAGCCAGGCGGCCCAAACTCCTGCATATACCCTGACTCTGTTGCAAGAGAAGTGACACATTTTCCCTAGTTAAAAGAAATTCATGTTAGCAGGCAATATTAACTAAATATGCAGGTTTAAAAATATATACTTGTGTATTGATTTTAAGAAAGGAATTTATGTTTATGGTTGGAGCAACGTGTACCTAAGCGATTATATGCAACGCAGGACAGGCTAGATAAACTAGTAATATCATCAACCATGTGTAGTTAACTAGTGATTATGATTGATTGTTTTTTATAAGATAAGTTTAATGCTAGCTAGCAACTTACCTTGGCTTCTTACTGCATTCGCGTAACAGGCAGGCTCCTCGTGGAGTGCAATGTAAAGCAGGTGGTTAGAGCGTTGGACTAGTTAACCGTAAGGTTGCAAGATTGAATCCCCGAGCTGACAAGGTAAAAATCTGTCCTTCTGCCCCTGAACAAGGCAGTTAACCCACCGTTCCTAGGCTATCATTGAAAATAAGAATGTGTTCTTAACTGACTTGCCTAGTTAAATAAAGGTGTAAAAAAATAAAAAATATTCAAAAAAATAATAATCGGCCAAATCGGCGTCCAAAAATACCGATTTCCAATTGTTATGAAAACTTGATATCGGCCCCAATTAATCGGCCATTCCGATTAATCGGTCGACCTCTACTTCAGACGGGCATGTATATGTGCTTTCTTGAGCAGGGGGACCTTGCGGGCGCTGCAGGATTTCAGTCCTTCACGGCGTGGTGTGTTACCAATTGTTTTCTTGGTGACTATGGTCCCAGCTGCCTTGAGATCAATGACAAGATCCTCCCGTGTAGTTCTGGGCTGATTCCTCACCGTTCTCATGATCATTGCAACCACACAAGGTGAGGTCTTGCATGGAGCCCCAGGCCGAGGGGTATTGACAGTTCTTTTGTGTTTCTTCCATTTGCGAATAATCGCACCAAATGTTGTCACCTTCTCACCAAGCTGCTTGGCGATGGTCTTGTAGCCCATTCCAGCCTTGTGTAGGTCTACAATATTGTCCCTGACATCCTTGGAGAGCTCTTTGGTCTTGGCCATGGTGGAGAGTTTGGAATCTGATTGATTGATTGCTTCTGTGGACAGGTGTCTTTTTTACAGGTAACAAGCTGAGGTTAGGAGCACTCCCTTTAAGAGTGTGCTCCTAATCTCAGCTCGTTACCTGTATAAAAGACACCTGGGAGCCAGAAATCTTTCTGATTGAGAGGGGGTCAAAAACTTATTTCCCTCATTAAAATGCAAATCAATTTATGACATTTTTGACATGCGTTTTTTTGGATTTTTTTGTTGTTATTCTGTCTCTCACTGTTCAAATAAACCTACCATTAAAATTATAGACTGATCCTTTCTTTGTCAGTGGGAAAACGTACAAAATCAGCAGGGGATCAAATACTTTTTTCCCTCACTGTATACTTTTACTCAAGTATGACAATTGGGTAGTTTTTCCAGCACTGCTGTTGATCCATCCTGTTCTGATCTAGTGAGATGGATGTAAGATTTCCTACCGCCTAGAATCAAGGCCTTTCCCACTCATGAAGGACAAAGCCACAGTAGGCCCCTCTTGGTTCTCATTGGCGAAGACTGAACTCAAGTTAGGGGTTATATGTCAGACTCTCCTATACCACTTTGCCTAAAATGTTTTACACCAGAGGTTGTAAATAAACCCCTTTAAGATGATATAACTTGTGTCATTATTATAGGGCTGTGAAACCTATAGCCAAATGGCTTGAGTCTGAGCATTTCGCCCTGGAAATTGCTGCTGAAATTGAACATGGCTTAGGGTTAGGACATGTTATTCATTTCAGACTCTCATTTACCACTATTCCCAACATCTTAAAAGGGTTGTAAATAAACCCTTTTAAAAGCTGATATAACTTAGCCTTGTATAAAATGCATTATGAAAGAAATGGTGTAATGTACAGTGCCTTCGGAAAGTACTCAGACCCCTTGACTTTTTCCACATTTTGTTACGTTACAACCTTATTCTAAAAGGGATTAAATACTATTTTTCCGTCATCAATGTACACACAATACCCCATAATGACAAAAAAGTATTTGATCCCCTGCTGATTTTGTACGTTTTCCCACTGACAAAGAAATGATCAGTCTATAATTTTAATGGTAGGTTTATTTGAACAGTGAGAGACAGAATAACAACAAAAAAATCCAGAAAAACGCATGTCAAAAATGCCATTGCTCACTAGATATATCAATGTAATTACACCCAACACAATGTTGAAAAGCAGAATGCTTCCCACCACTAGATCAGATAACTAGACGTGAGATGGACATGATCCCAAAGCTGGCACCAGTGTAGCGGAAGAAAGTGAAAGCTGCAACCAGGGCTCATATGTAGCAAAGTGAGCTCTAACGGCTGTTGCCATGAAAGCCTAGTAGGCCTCTGGGCAGAGGCAGTAGGCCAACAATGCTGGCATATGCCTAAGTATATAACATGATTGACACGACCGTAATAATCATCAGGAAACAGCCTTGGAAGTGCCATAAGTGTAAGCAAACATAATTCATTATTTTACATTAACATGTTTAACTGCATTGACATGGCTTAATTGATCATAGTCCAGACTCGTGTTTAAACCAAACCAATTTTTTTTTTTAATGAATCAATAAACCACGTTTATTGATTCATTAATTTACCATCATGAAAATGTATCCCCATTCCTCAATAAAATACCTTATTTGATACAAAAAAATCAGACAAATACAGCTTTTTACTCCAATCTGGCAATAAAATCCTCATAAAATCCGACATAGCACCAGTATCCCAAAGTATTAAGCAAAAAAAGAAACGTCCCTTTTTCAGGACCCTGTATTTCAAAGATAATTCGTAAAAATCCAAATAACTTCACAGATCTTCACTGTAAAGGGTTTAAACACTGTTTCCCATGCTTGTTCAATGAATCATAAGCAATTAATGAACATGCACCTGTGAATGTGGTCGTTAAGACACTAACAGCTTACAGACGGTAGGCAATTAAGGTCACAGTTATGAAAACGTAGGACACTATAGAGGCCTTTCTACTGACTCTGAAAAACACCAAAAGAAAGATGCCCAGGGTCCCTGCTCATCTGCGTGAACGTGCCTTAGGCATGCTGTGAGACGCCTAAGACAGCGCTACAGGGAGACAGGACGGACAGCTGATCGTCCTCGCAGTGACAGACCACTTGAAACAACACCTGCACAGGATCGGTACATCCGAACATCACACCACCTACAGGATGGCAACAACAACTGCCCGAGTTACACCAGGAATGCACAATCCCTCCATCAGTGCTCAGACTGTCCACAATAGTCCAGCCTCTCTCAGCCTGAGGGCTTGTAGGCCTGTTGTAAGGCAGGTCCTCACCAGACAGCACCGGCAACAACGTCGCCTATGGGCACAAACCCACTGTCACTGGACCAGACAGGACTGGCAAAAAGTGCTCTTCTCTGACGAGTTGCGGTTTTGTCTCCCCAGGGGTGATGGTCGGATTCGAGTTTATCGTCGAAGGAATGAGCGTTACACCGAGGCCTGTACTCTGGAGCGGGATCGATTTGGAGGTGGAGGGTCCGTCTTGGTCTGGGGCGGTGTGTCACAGCATCATCGGACTAAGCTTGTTGTCATTGCAGGCAATCTCAACGCTGTTCGTTACACGGAAGACATCCTCCCCCCTCATGTGGTACCCTTCCTGCAGGCTCACCCTGACATGACCCTCCAGCATGACAATGCCACCAGCCATACTGCTCGTTCTGTGCGTGATTTCCTGCAAAACCGGAATGTCAGTGTTCTGCCATGGCCAGCGAAGAGCCCAGATCTCAATCCAATTGAGCACGCCTGGGACCTGTTGGATCGGAGGGTGAGGGCTAGGGCCCTTCCCCCCAGAAATGTCCAGGAACTTGCCTTGGTGGAAGAGTGGGGTAACATGTCATAGCAAGACCTGGCCAATCTGGTGCAGTCCATGAGGAAGAGATGCACTGCAGTACTTAATGCAGCTGGTGTCCACACCAGATACTGACTGTTACTTTTGATTTTGACCCTCCCCCTTTGTTAAGGGACACATTATTCCATTTCTGTTAGTCACATGTCTGTGAATCTTGTTCAGTTTATGTCTCAGTTGTTGAATCTTGTTATGTTCATACAAATATTTACACATGTTAAGTTTGCTGAAAATAAACGCAGTTGACAGTGAGAGGACGTTTCTTTTTTTGCTGAGTTTGGCATAGAAAACAGCATTGGAAATAGCAAAACATAAGGCTATTATATTTTAAGTATTTTGTTGACAACCTGGTTGATTAACAATATTGGGTTGTTAAAACGTTAGTTTTTGTATATAAATTAATGTGGGACACAAAAAAGTCAGTGTAGAACACAATTGCCCAAAATGCATTGCTCCAATAGGTGTCAAAAGTTTATGAAGTTTGCCCCCCCCAAAAAAAATTCTGATGAATAAAGTCACATTTTTTTGTGTATCTTTCCCTACGAATTAAGTTTATTTTTTTTGTATTTTCACATTAATTAAGCCTCACAAAAACACAAAAAAATGCACAAAATCGGCTGAAATACTTTTTGTACATATTTGCACGAATTGAGTGTGAGATTGTGTTGAAACAGGTAGACCTACCTCTTGTGTTTTTCATAGGAAGAAATAGGCTTCCACAAAGTCGAATTAAAATGAATACAATTGTTGAAATGATTTACTTTCAGCACTATTTGCTGTCCACCTCTGATTATGCTGCAGCCGCTCCACTTTTATAAAGATGCTTTTGATTTCAATTTATGATTTTAATTAGCTATATTATTTTATTCTCCTCGCATTTTGTTACTTGTATTGAAAAGTGCTATATAAATTAAGTTGTTATGTATTTATGGTGCATTATTATACTGTATGGTGACCAAACAGAAGAAGACAGATTGTGCGCAATCCACATTTCAGATTTGCTAAACTTCCAGTCAAAAGTGACCAAAATCAGAGCATACAGACAAACACAGAGGCTGTATAAGGGAACAGAGTAAGATAAGTGGCCATCAGCCAATCGGGCTTCTTTCTGAGAGACGGGAGGGATGATTGATGGGACCTGCATTGCTTGCTCTTTGGGGTTGTAGGCTGGGTTCTGTATAAGCACTTTGTGACATCTGCTGATGTAAAAAGGGCTTTAGAAATACATTTGATTGATTTGATTGACCTGAGTCCCGCCCCTTTGGATCATCATAGGTTGTGATGAGGCTCTTTAAATTCTATTCACTCACAGCTGGCCACTGGCTCTTATCGATCTGGCAGCTGGGGTTTCTGTGTGTGGGGTGTTGTGGGGATGGAGGTCCAGTATGTATTCCTTATATTTGTTTTGATGTGATGGATATCTCCCTACACAATCTGATTAATGGCAAGATCTTATACAGTAGGATTTTAAAAAGGGGGATATTACACACATGGAGGACCTCAGTATTTATGCTTAAATGTCCATTTATGAACACACAGAACCAGCCTTTCCCTGCCGGAGTCTTGTGAAGAGAGCAGTGCCGCCAGCATACAAAACATCCTCCTCTGGGAGATCATCGACTGGACCCTGCTGTCTAAGACACACGCACTCTCACTCACAGACACACACACACACACATACATACATACTCACAAAAGCATGCACACACCTACACACAAAGCAAAGTTGGTATTTTTTATATTTTCTTGGCATTTGTCCTTTCTTCACATTGTCAAAGGTGACCTTAGGATCCCTAGTGTACAAAGACCTTTCATCCCCCCCACAGAGACGTCTGCTGCTGTCTGTCAGGCCCGGAATGGAACTGAAATCTCTCTCTCCCTGAGACAGAAACATACATTAGCTAGCTACCTACATGGAGGGGAAATGAGGGAGGGAGGGAGCAGAGAGAGGGTGCAGAGAGAGGGTGCAGAGAGAGGGAGCGGAGCAGATAATGAACAGAGTAATGTTCAGTGTTCTCGTTGATTATGTTTCTTCTCCCCTGGTTGTTCTGTTGTCGTTAATTAAGATGGGTACACTCAGGAGAGCAGGTACAAACACACCTGGTACAGTGAGGCTCCATTGACTCAGAGTCGGTGTTCAGTCTCAGCCAAAAAAGTAGTGTGTCAAACCCAGTATAGCTAATCTGTGCCATCTTGAGACCGCCTCTCTTGGTTCCTTGGACGACAGGATCAAATTTGCTCTCAATAAACACACACACACAGATATTTCTTGTAAATCAACAGTGTGTTATCAGAAAGAGTTTGTTTAAGGAGAGGAAGGGTGGGGAAACATGGTGGAGACCGACCAGAAAGATTTATATCACACTGTAGAAACCGCTCCTGAAAAAACACCTTGTATTTTGATCTGATATTCCTCTGAATTTGTCTCCTTGATGCATAAAGAACACATTGGTATTACAGTTACATAGTTAGTACTGAGAAAACTGCTAGAAGTAATGGCAAACAATGGGAATAATATAACCTTGCATTTTAATGTTACACTTGGAGAAATGAAATGGAACTAGAAAAGTACATTTCCTGAAGAAAATGTGGTGTGCAGGCTAGCGTGCTGGCATGTGAATTGACAATTAGGATAGGATAGCCTGAACCTGTGAAAGTTGGTTTGGTGTCTCTAGCTTGAACGGTTCAAAAGTTATTGTTGGTGAGTTATTTATGGAAATGTATGTACAGTTGTATCATTATAGTGGGAAAAGTTTTAAGAATTTGAAGTTACGATATCCTGAAGTTGGTTTGGTGTCTCTAGCTTGGATGGTTCAAGAGTTACTGTTGGTTGATTATTTTATGCTAATTTATGAACATTTATATAATTATAGTTGATAAAAGTGTTTAAGAATTTGAAGTTATGTTAGACTGAATGTAAGAAAGTTGGTTTGGTGTCTGGCTTGAATTGTTGAAGAGTTACTGTTGGTTGATTATTTTATGCTAATATGCACATTTGTATAATTATAGTTGAAAAAAGTTTGTAAAAATTTGACGTTAGAATAGCCTGAACATGTTAAAGTTAGTTTGGTGTCTCCAGCTTGAACAGTTCAACAGTTACTGTTGGTGAATTATTTAATTCTAATTTTTGCTAATTTATATAGTTATAGTTGTTAAGTTCTTAAAGAATTTGAAGTTAGGATAGCCTGAATCTTTTAAAGTTGGGCTTACAGTTAATTGGCCAAGGAGTAGGACCATTTTAAATAGCTACCACTGTATTATTGTGGTTCTAATTCAAATCCATGTTAATTTATGCACATTTCAAATGGTTATAATAAAAAAATTATAAATATGATCAAAAGTCTGAACGCAAGCTATCTATACTGAACAAATATACTGCTAAAAAAAATAAAGGGAACACTTAACCAACACATCCTAGATCTGAATGAAAGAAATAAATCTTATTAAATACTTTTTTCTTTACATAGTTGAATGTGCTGACAACAAAATCACACAAAAATAATCAATGGAAATCCAATTTATCAACCCATGGAGGTCTGGATTTGGAGTCACACTCAAAATTAAAGTGGAAAACCACACTACAGGCTGATCCAACTTTGATGTAATGTCCTTAAAACAAGTCAAAATGAGGCTCAGTAGTGTGTGTGGCCTCCACGTGCCTGTATGACCTCCCTACAACGCCTGGGCATGCTCCTGATGAGGTGACGGATGGTTTCCTGAGGGATCTCCTCCCAGACCTGGACTAAAGCATCCGCCAACTCCTGGACAGTCTGTGGTGCAACGTGGCGTTGGTGGATGGAGCGAGACATGATGTCCCAGATGTGCTCAATTGGATTCAGGTCTGGGGAACGGGCGGGCCAGTCCATAGCATCAATGCCTTCCTTTTGCAGGAACTGCTGACACACTCCAGCCACATGAGGTCTAGCATTGTCTTGCATTAGGAGGAACCCAGGGCCAACCGCACCAGCATATGGTCTCACAAGGGGTCTGAGGATCTCATCTCGGTACCTAATGGCAGTCAGGCTACCTCTGGCGAGCACATGGAGGGCTGTGCGGCCCCCCAAAGAAATGCCACCCCACACCATGACTGACCCACCGCCAAACCGGTCATGCTGGAAGATGTTGCAGGCAGCAAAACGTTCTCCATGGCGTCTCCAGACTCTGTCACGTCTGTCACGTGCTCAGTGTGAACCTGCTTTCATCTGTGAAGAGCACAGGGCGCCAGTGGCGAATTTGCCAATATTGGTGTTCTCTGGCAAATGCCAAACGTCCTGCACGGTGTTGGGCTGTAAGCACAACCCCCACCTGTGGACATCGGGCCCTCATACCACCCTCATGGAGTCAGTTTCTGACCGTTTGAGCAGACACAGTTCATTTTGCAGGGCTCTGGCAGTGCTTCTCCTGCTCCTCCTTGCACAAAGGCGGAGGTTGCGGTCCTGCTGCTGGGTTGTTGCCCTCCTACGGCCTCCTCCACGTCTCCTGATGTACTGGCCTGTCTCCTGGTAGCGCCTCCATGCTCTGGACACTACGCTGACAGACACAGCATACCTTTTTGCCACAGCTCGCATTGATGTGCCATCCTGGATGAGCTGCACTACCTGAGCCACTTGTGTGGGTTGTAGACTCCGTCTCATGCTACCACTAGAGTGAAAGCACCGCCAGCATTCAAAAGTGACCAAAGCATCAGCCAGGAAGCATAGGAACTGAGAAGTGGTCTGTGGTCCCCACCTGCAGAACCACTCCTTTATTGGGGGTGTCTTGCTAATTGCCTATAATTTCCACCCGTTGTCTATTCCATTTGCACAACAGCATGTGAAATTTATTGTCAATCAGTGTTGCTTCCTAAGTGGACAGTTTGATTTCACAGAAGTGTGATTGACTTGGAGTTACATTGTATTGTTTAAGTGTTCCCTTTATTTTTTTGAGCAGTGTATATAAACGCAACAGGCAAACATTTCAAAGAATTTACTGTGAAATAAATTAATTAGGCTCTAATCTATGGATTTCACATGACTGGGAATACAGATGTGCATCTGTTGGTCACAGATAACTTTAAAAAAGTAGGGGCATGGATCAGAAAACCAGTCAGTATCTGGTATGACCACCATTTGCCTCATGCAGCATGACTCATCTTTTACATTTACATTTACATACATTTTACATTTTAGTCATTTAGCAGACGCTCTTATCCAGAGCGACTTACAGTAGTGAATGCATACATTTCATACAATTTCATATATATTTTTTTTTTCTGTGCTGGCCCCCCGTGGGAATCGAACCCACAACCCTGGTGTTGCAAACACCATGCTCTACCAACTGAGCTACAGGGAAGGCTTCTTCGCGTAGAGTTGATCAGGCTGTTGATTGTGGCCTATGGAATGTTTTCCCACTCCTCTTCAATTGCTGTGCGAAGTTGCTGGATATTGGCGGGAACTGGAGCACGCTGTTGTACACATCGATCCAGAGCATCCCAAACATGCTCATGAGTGACATGTCTGGTGAGTATGCAGGCCATGGAAGAACTGGAACATGTTCAGCTTCCAGGAATTGTGTTCAGATCCTTGCGACATGGGGCCGTGCATTATCATGCTGAAACATGAGGTGATGGTGGGGGATGAATGGTACGACAATGGGCCTCAGGATCTCATCACATTGCATTCAAATTGCCATCGATAAAATGCAATTGTGTTCATTGTCCATAGCTTATACCTGCCCATACCATAACCCCACTGCCACCATTGGGCACTCTGTTCAAAACGTTGACATCAGCAAACCGTTCGCCCACACGATGCCATACACGTGGTCTGCGGTTGTGAGGCCAGTTGAACGTATTGCCAAATTCTGTAAAACGACATTGGAGGCAGCTTATGGTAGAGAAATTAACGTTCAATTCTCTAGCAACAGCTCTGGTGGACATTCCTGCAGTCAGGATGCCAATTGCTCGTTCCCTCTAAACTCTGTGACAAAACTGCACATTGTAGAGTGGCCTTTTATTGTCCCCAGCACAAAAAAGTGCACCTGTGTAATGATCATGCTCTTTAATCAGTTTCTTGTCAAGTGGATGGATTATCTTTGCAAAGGAGAAATGCTTACTAACCGGGATGTAAACAAATTTGTGAAAAAGATTTCTGTGAAACTAGCTTTTTTTGCATATGTAAAACTTCTGGGAACTATTATTTCAGCTCATGAAACATGGTACCAACATTTTACATGTTGCGTTTATATATTCGTTCAGTGTAAGTTGGGTCAGTCTGAACATCTCAACATTAGTTTGGCGTTGATAGCTTAAACGGTGTAAGTGCAGTGGCGAATTCAAATACTTCCCATTAACATTTAAAATGTGTGGATTAAAGATGTCTTTCACTTTAGTAAATTGGAGAAGATTAAATATACCCTGCGGGGTTCTTCTGACAAATTCTACAGAATGTGGGAACCTTTCTTTACCTATGTAGAGACACTCTAATGTCCCTCTACTTACTCTACAGTAAACTGCATACCTAAGCTTTGTATTTAATTAATCGACCTTTGTGAGTGTTTACTATTAGTCTGTCTTACTATTATAATTTTTCTATTTGTTTTGAAGACTAGCCATTGTCAAGGTTGTGCGCTACTGGTGCAGAAGTCAGGTGCAGGAGAGAAGAGAGTATTGTTCAGGTGCACATTTTATTAGGCAGAGGCAAACAACCATAGGACGCAACTGCGTCGAACAAACCTTCAGCCAAAAGCGAAAGTGAAAAGCGCGACAGAGTCACAATGAAGCAAAAATGTTTAACAATGTAAACATACTACGGGTGAACATGGTACCTGAAAAACCCAGCCTGGTCCGTCACACAAAAACACGTAACAAAGAACAATTCCACACAAAGACATGGGGGAACAGAGGGAATATATATGTAGTGTGATTAGGTGAATGTAAACCAGGTGTGTGGGGAAACCAGACAAAACAAATGGAACAATGAACAGTGGAGTGGCGATGGCTAGAAGGCCGGTGACGTCGACCGCCGAACGCCGCCCGAACAAGGAGAGGAGCCGACTTCGGCGGAAGTCGTGACATTACCCCCCCTTGCCGTGCGCCGACACCGGCCTCGGGGACGACCCAGAGGGCGAGGCGCAGGGCGATCCGGCCGAAGACGGTGGAACTCCCGCAGCATTGCAGGGTACAACACGTCCTCCACCAGAACCCAGCACCTCTCCTCCAGACCGTACCACTCCCTCTCCTCCAGACCGTACCACCGTACCACTCCCTCGCCCGATGCCTCGAATCCAGGATGGACCGAACGGAGTACGCCGGGGCCCCCTCGATGTCCAGAGGGGGCGGAGGAACCTCCCGTACCTCAGACTCCTGGAGCGGACCAACCACCACCGGCCTGAGGAGAGACACATGGAACGAGGGGTTAATTCGGTAATCGGGGGGAAGCTGTAACCTGTAACACACCTCATTCACTCTCCTCAGGACCTTAAATGGCCCCACAAACCATGGGCCCAGCTTCCGGCAGGGCAGGCGGAGGGGCAGGTTTCGGGTCCAGAGCCAGACCTGGTCGCACCGGGGCCTCACTGCGGTGATGGTCCGTGCTGGTTTTGTGGTGCAGCGCGGCCCGCTGGAGGTGAACATGGGCGGCTTCCCATGTCTCCTCCGCTCGCCTGAACCAGTCGTCTACCGCAGGACCCTCAGTCTGACCCTGATGCCATGGCGCCAGAATCGGCTGGTACCCCAATACGCACTGAAAGGGGGAGAAGTTAGTGGAGGAGTGGCGGAGCGAGTTCTGTGCCATCTCTGCCCAGGGCACGAATGCCGCCCACTCCCCCGGCCGGTCCTGGCAATAAGACAGCAGAAACCTGCCCACATCCTGGTTCACTCTCTCCCTCTGCCCATTACTCTCAGGATGAAAACCTGAGGTAAGGCTGATCGAGACCCCCATACGTTCCATGAACGCCTTCCTGACTCTTGAAGTGAACTGGGGAAATCGATCAGACACTATATCCTCAGGCACCCCGTAGTGCCGGAAGACGTGTGTAAACAAGGCCTCCGCAGTCTGTAGGGCTGTAGGGAGACCGGGCAGAGGGAGGAGACGACAGGACTTGGAGAAACGATCCACAACGACCAGGATCGTGGTGTTTCCATGTGAGAGAGGAAGATCGGTCAGAAAGTCCACCGACAGGTGTGACCAAGGCCGTTGTGGAACGGGTAAAGGATGTAGCTTACCTCTGGGCAGGTGTCTAAGAGCCTTACACTGGGCGCACACCGAGCAGGAGGAAACATAAACCCTCACATCCTTTGCCAAGGTAGGCCACCAGTACTTCCCACTCAGACAGTGCACCGTCCGACCGATCCCCGGATGACCAGAGGAGGGTGACGTGTGGGCCCAATAGATCAACTGGTCACGGACCGCAGACGGAACGTACAGACGCCCGATGGGACACTGGAGGGCAGCGGGCTCTGTACGTTACGCCTGCTCAATGTCCGTGTCCAGCTCCCATACGACCGGCGTTACCAGGCAGGAGGCCGGGAGTATGGGAGTCTGATCCATGGGCCGCTCCTCTGTGTCATACAGCCGGGACAGTGAGTCTGCCTTCACATTTTGGGAACCTGGTCTGTAGGACGGGGTGAACACAAAACGGGTAAAGAACATGGCCCACCTTGCCTGATGAGGATTCAGTCTCCTCGCTGCCCGGATGTACTCCAGGTTAGTGGTGGTCAGTCCAGATGAGGAAAGGGTGTTTAGCCCCCTCAAGCCAATGTCTCCACGCCTTCAAAACCTTAACCACAGCCAACAGCTCCCGGTCCCCCACATCATAGTTCCGCTCCACCGGGCTGAGCTTCTTCGAGAAGAAAGCATAGGGGCGGAGCTTCCGTGGCGTGCCCGAGCGCTGAGAGAGCACAGCTCCTATCCCAGCCTTGGACGCGTCCACCTCCACTATGAACGCCAAAGTGGGATCTGGATGGGCCAGCACGGGAGCCGAGGTAAACAGAGCCCTTAGGTGCCAAAAAGCCCTGTCTGCCTCAGCCGACCACTGCAAACGTACAGGACCCCCCTTCAGCAGTGAGATAATGGGAGCCGCCACCTGGCCAAAACCCCGGATAAATGTCCGGTAGTAATTGGCAAGCCCTAAAAACCGCTGCACCTCCTTTACCGTGGTGGGAGTCGGCCAATTGCGCACGGCTGAAATGTGGTCACTCTCCATCTCCACCCCTGAGGTGGAAATGCGATACCATAGGAAGGAGACGGCCTGCTGAAAGAACAGGCATTTCTCAGACTTGACGTACAGGTCATGCTCCAACAGTCGTCCAAGCACCCTGCACACCAGGGACACATGCTCAGCGCGTGTAGCGGAGTATATCAGAATGTCATCGATATACACCACTACACCCTGTCCGTGCAGGTCCCTGAAAATCTCGTCTACAAAGGATTGGAAGACTGATGGAACATTCATCAACCCGTACGGCATGACGAGGCACTCATAATGCCCTGAGGTGGTACTAAACGCTGTCTTCCACTCGTCTCCCTCCTGGATACGCACCAGGTTGTAAGCGCTCCTGAGATCCAGATTAGTGAAGAAGCGCGCCCCGTGCATTGACTCAATCGCCGTGGTGATGAGAGGTAGTGGGTAACTGTACTTCACCGTGATTTGATTTGGACCTCGATAGTCAATACACGGGCGCAGACCTCCCTCCTCCTTCTTCACAAAAAATAAACTCGAGGAGGCGGGTGAAGTGGAGGACCGAATGTACCCCTGACGCAGGGATTCAGAGACATATGTCTCCATAGCCGCCGTCTCCGCTTGCGACAGGGGATACACGTGACTCCTGGGAAGTGCGGCGTCTACCAGGAGATTTATCGCACAATCCCCCCCGTCGATGGGGTGGTAATTGAGTCGCCTTCTTTTTGGAGAAGGCGAGAGCCAAATCGGCATTTTCAGGGGGATGCGCACGGTGGAGTCCTGGTCTGGACTTTCCACCGTGGTAGCACCAACAGAAACTCCTACACAGCTTCCCGAGCACTCTCGTGACCACCCCGTGAAAGCCCTCTGTTGCCATGAAATAGTGGGGTCATGACGAGCTAACCAGGGAAGGCCTAGTTCCATGGGAAACGCAGGAGAGTCAATGAGAAAGAGACTGACTCTCTCCTCGTGACACCCCCTGCGTCACCATGACCAGGGAGATAGTGGCCTCCCTAATCAACCCAGACCCAAATGGTCGACTATCCAGAGCGTGTACCAGGAAGGGTCTAACCACAGGAACAATGGGGATCCCTAAAGTAAGGGCGAACGCTCTTTTGATAAAATTTCCAGCCGCGCCTGAATCGACGAGCGCCTTATGCTGGGAATGCGGGGAAAACTCAGGAAAACAAACATTAACAGACAGGTGGACAACAGAGGACTCTGGATGAGAGTGGTGCAAGCTCACCTGGGGTGACGCCAGAGAGCCCTACCTGCTGCCTCGACTCTCAGTGGGACCAACCCGGCACCGACCGGCAGTGTGCCCTCTGCGGCCACAGATTGTGCACGTGAAGGCCCCTCCTCCAGCATCCCTAAGCGCAGCCCCTCCCAGCTCCATTGTCACCGGAGCGGTGGTGCTGGAAGATGGAACCGACAGAGCCCTCTCTGGACGTCCGCGGGTAACCAGCATGTTATCCAACCGAATGGACAGATCCACCAGTTGGTTAAAGGTGATGGTGGCATCCCTGCAGGCCAACTCCCAACCAGCATCCTCGCGCAGGCTGCATCTGTAGTGGTTGATAAGGGCCCTGTCGTTCCATCCTGCTCCTGCGGCCAAGGTACGAAATTCCAGGGCGAACTCCTGGGCGCTCCTCGTCCCCTGCCTCAGGTGGAAGAGCCGTTCCCCCGCCGCTCTACCCTCGGGCGGATGGTCGAAGACTGCCCAGAAGCGGCAGGTAAACTCCTCGAAGTGGTCCAATGCCGTATCTCCTCCCCACACGGCGTTTGCCCACTCCAGAGCTCTCCCCGAGAGGCATGAGACGAGGGCGGACACCCTCTCTCTTCCTGAGTGAGCTGGATGAACGGTGGCCAAGTAAAGGTCCAGCTGTAATAGGAACCCCTGGCACCGTGCTGTCGTCCCATCATACTCCTTGGGAAGGGATAGACGCATCCCACTGGGACCGGATGCAGGAGGGACGGGTAGAGGTGACCCCGGTTGTGCTGGTCGAGGCGCTGGAGAAACTCCCTGTCTCTCCCAGCGGTCCATGGTCTGGACAACGCAAACCATCGTGGCGCCGAGATGTTGCAGCATCGCCGAGTGTTCTCGGACGTGCTCCTCGACTCCTCTGACGAGGGTACCTACTCCTGCTGACTCCATGGGTGGTGTGGAATTCTGTCAAGGTTGTGCGCTACTGGTGCAGAAGTCAGGTGCAGGAGAGAAGAGAGTATTGTTCAGGCACACACTTTATTAGGCAGAGGCAAACAACCGTAGGACACAACTGCATCGAACAAACCTTCTGCCAATATTGAAAGTGACTTTGCGACAAAGTCACAATGAAGCAATTTTTTTTAACAATATAAACATACTATGGGTGAAAATGGTACCCGAAAAACCCAGCCTGGCGCATCACACAAAAACACAAAGAACAATTCCACACAAAGACATGGGGGGAACAGAGGGAATATATATGTAGTGTGATTAGGGAATGTAAACCAGGTGTGCGTGGAAACCAGACAAAACAAATGGAACAATGAACAGTGGAGCGGCGATGGCTAGAAGGCCGGTGACGTCAACCGCCGAACGCCGCCCGAACAAGGAGAGGAGCCGACTTCGGCGGAAGTCGTAACAGCCATGTATTATTTTGTAATTATTTTTTAGTATTACATTTTTTTTGTGTGTACCTTGTTGTTCCTAATGTATGTTTTGTTATGAAAGTATTACTTAAGTACTTTATATTTTCTTATGGGCTAATACATTCCTACCTGATTTAAAAAGCATATTCGAATGTATTAAAAACACATGCGCAATATACTGTATTTCAAACATTGTTTATTGTTACTTTGAAAGAAAATGCCAATAAAAAGAGTTGTAAAAAAAATAAATGGTTATAGTTCAAAAAGTATAAATGTTATAAAAATGATCAATTCAAGCAGTCTAAGTTGGGTCAATCTGAACATCTCAACCTTGGTTTGGCTTAAATCTCAACCTTGATAATGGTGTAGGAGGAGATACACGCCCAAATGTTCACATTTTCCCCGTGTAAGTCTATGGCACTTTTATTGCCATTGAAATGCATTGGGAGCTTATTTAAATATTGTTGTAGTACAAAAATTATTAATAATATACAAAATATATTCTCAAACAATATAAGTTGGTGCAGTATGTGCATTTGGAAGTTGGTTACGAGTGTAAGAGCTTTCGTCGGAAGGAGTGGACCAAAGCGCAGCGTGGTAAGTGTTCATGATATTTTAATTTAATCAATGAAACAACCGAACAAAGTAACAAAAACGAAAAGCCAACAGTTCTGTCAGGTAACAGAAAATACTAAACAGAAAATAACTACCCACAAAACCCAGGTGGGAAAAGGCTGCCTAAGTATGATTCCCAATCAGAGACAATGATAGACAGCTGCCTCTGATTGGGAACCGCACTCGGCCAAAACAAAGAAATAGATAACATAGAATGCCCACCCCACATCACACCCCGACCCAACCAAAATGAGAAATAAAGCGTCTCTCTAAGGTCAGGGCGTGACAGTGCCCCCCCCCTCCCCAAAGGTGCGGACTCCCGGCCGCAAACCTGAACCTATAGGGGAAGGTCCGGGTGGGCATCTACACTTGGTGGCGGCTCCGGTTTGGGCGTAGCCCCCGCTCCGCCTGCTGATCCCTCCGCTTTTGTGTCACCGGACCGTGGATCTTCGCCGGAGGCTCTGAACTGGTAACCCCCGCTGGAGGTTCCGGACTGCAGACCACCGCAGAAGACTCCGGACTGCGGACCGCCGCTGGAGGCTCCGGACTGCGGACCGCCGCTGGAGGCTCCGGACTGCGGACCGCCGCTGGAGGCTCCGGACTGCGGACCGCCGCTGGAGGCTCCGGACTGGGGACCGTCACAGGAGGTTCCGGACTGTGGGCCGTCTCAGGAGGTTCCGGACTGTGGGCCGTCTCAGCAGGTTCCGGACTGTAGGCCGTCTCAGGAGGTTCCGGACTGTAGGCCATCTCAGGAGGTTCCGGACTGGGAACTGTCGCTGGAAGCTCTGGACTGGGAACTGTCGCCAGAATTTCTGGACTGGGAACTGTCGCCGGAAGCTCTGGACTGGGAACTGTTGCCAGAAGCTCTGGGCTGGGAACTGTCACCGGAAGCCCTGGAACGGGAAGGCGCACTGGAGGCCTGATGCGTGGGGCTGGCACAGGTGGCGCCAGACTGGTAACACACACCTCAGGGCGAGTGCGGAGAGCAGGAACAGGACACACCGGACTGGGCAGGCGCACTGGAGGCCTAGTGCGTGGAGCCGGGACAGGTGGTACCAGACTGGTGACACGCACTTCAGGGAGAGTGCGGGGAGCAGGCACAGGACATACCTGACTGGGAACACGCACTTCAGGGAGAGTGTGTGGAGCAGGCACAGGACGCACTGGGCTGTGAAGGCGCATTGGCGACACAGTGCGTAGAGCTGGTGCAGGATATCCTGGGCCGAGGAGACGCACTGGAGACCAGGAGCACTGAGCCGGAACAATCCGTCCTGGCTGAATGTTCACTTTAGCCCGGCAAATGCGGGGAGCCGGCAACGAGCGCACCGGGCTGTGAATGCGCACTGGAGATACAGTGCCCGACTGGTCACATGCACCCCACGGTAAGCACGGGGAGTTGGCTCAGGTCTCAACCCTGACTCTGCCAATCTCCCCGTGTGCCCCCCACCCCCAATTGTTTTGGGGGCTGCCTCTCGTGCTTCCGTCGTTGCCGTGCTAGTTCCTCGTATCGTCGCCGTTCTGCTCTCGCTGCTTCAATCTCCTCCTTCGGACGGTGATACTCCCCGGCCTGCCTCCAGGGTCCTTTCCCGTCCAGAATTTCCTCCCAGGTCCATTGGTCCTGACCACGCTGCTTGGTCCTTTGGTGGTGGGTAGTTCTGTAACGGCTTTCGTCAGAAGGAGTGGACCAAAGCGCAGCGTGGTAAGTGTTCATGATATTTTAATTTAATCAATGAAACAACCGAACAAAGTAACAAAAACGAAAAGCCAACAGTTCTGCCAGGTAACAGAAAAATACTAAACAGAAAATAACTACCCACAAAACAGAGGTGGGAAAAGTCTGTCTAAGTATGATTCCCAATCAGAGACAACGATAGACAGCTGCCTCTGATTGGGAACCACGCTCGGCCAAAACAAAGAAATAGATAACATAGAATGCCCACCCCACATCACACCCCGACCTAACCAAAATGAGAAATAAAACGGCTCTCTTAGGGCAGGGCGTGACAGCGTGTTAATAGCTTATGTCGTTTAAGCGCTAGAGTGAGCGGAAGAAATCTAATAATAATAATATGAGTATGTAAGAAATCTAGAGGTGTGCATTGCTTTGCATGCACACCTAACAAGCAGATAAAGTGTTAAAGTGTGTGCCATAATTAGCAGGGTCAATGTTAGTTCATCCAAGTGAGTGTTGATATTCAGACTGATTAGAAGCAGACAAGTTGCATGTTAATGCAACAGCATGGTGAGGAAGATGAATGATCAGCCTCCAGGCCTGACCTAGCCAAAACAGAAAAACAGAGGGATGAGTAGAAAAAAATAAGTATAAGGGAAGGTAAGAGGGCTGCCTGGAGGTCTGTAGGGCTGGGCCTGAGGGAGAAACATGCCTCTTAAAACTGCCTGGGGTGAGGTTAATAACTGAGAGGGATATAGTGTTAGAGAGGCAGTTCAGAGCCTAGTAGCTGTCATTTAAAGCAGAGATTACTCCACAGAGGTGGTGTTGTTTTGATAGAAATCAATCTATTACAGCAGAGCAGACGCAGTGCGTTACACACACACACACACACACACACACACACACACACACACACACACAGACAAATAATCACACCCACACAGACACACACACACACACACACACACACAGACAGACAGAGAGATACACACACAGACAAATACGCACACCCACACAGACATGCACACACATACACCTCCCAGCCATTCTGAAGTTTGATGCTCAACTTTCCATCAACTCCTTTCAGTCCTCTGCCAATCTGTGAAGTGCTGAGCCAACTCTCCTGTGACCAGGCTACAGTCTCTCAGTCTGTCAGTCTCTCAGCTAACAACGTCTTTGGAGGATCAAAGAGACCTAAAAGTAGTGGTTATGTGGATTAAGGAGTGTGCGTATGTGTTTGTACACGGTTTACTATACTCGAGAACCAGAAACCAGTAAACCAACAAATATTCTGAGAAGTGAGGACATTTTGCCAGTCCTCACTTGTAATAAGGCTATTTTAGGCTTCGGGTTAGGGTTAGAATTGGGGTTAGGGGTTAAGGTTAGGTTGAGGTCTAGGCTTAGGGAAAATAAGATTGTGAATGGGAATCAATTGTTGGTCCCCAAAAAGTCCTCACAAGTATAGTAAGACGTGTGTGTGTGTGTGTGTGTGTGTGTGTGTGTGTGTGTGTGTGTGTGTGTGTGTGTGTGTGTGTGTGTGTGTGTGTGTGTGTGTGTGTGTGCGCGTACAAACAAACGTTAACAAACGAAGACTAAAGACATAAAGGAAGAAATGCTGTCAGCTGTGGATCCACTTTAATGCATTGATCATGAATTCCAGAGACACTGCCAGGTTTTTGCTAATAACTTTTAGAGTCCTTCATACTACATAAAATACTAAATAGTCTAGAGAGAAGGGCTTGTAACAACGAACAAGTTCTAAAATCTAAGGGCCTTTAACTTTTACAGTATAACCATCAGTTTATACACTGATAGCAATGGACGTTTACAAATGTACTGAAAGGGGATCAGGCAGCCTGTGGCTTGTAATGGTTCATTTAACTAACAGATGGTAAGGGTAGACAACATCACTGACCCTCAACACGGGGGCCCCACAGGGGTATGTGCTTAGTTCCCTCCTGTACTGATGACACAACGATGGTAGGCCTAATCACCGACGACGATGAGACATCCTACAGGGAAGAGGTCAGTTACCTGGCAGTGTGGGGCCAGAACAACCTCTTCCTTAACCTCAGTAAGACCAAGGACCTGATCGTGGACTACAGGAGACGGGGAAGCTAGCACGCCCACATCGACGGGGCTGCAGTGGAGTGGGTCGAGAGCTTCAAGTTCCTCTGTGTCCAAATCACTAGAACTTAAAATGGTCCACACCCACGCGCACAGTCGTGAAGAAGGCCCGAGAGCTCCCCTTCCCTCTCAGGAGGTTGAAAATGTTTGGCATGGGCCCTCAAATCTTCAAAAAGTTCTACAGCTGTACAATTGAGAGCATCTTGACTGGCTGCATCACAGCCTGGTATGGCAATACCACCACCCTCGAAAACATGGCGCTACAGAAGGTGGTTTTGACAGCCCAGTCCATCACTGGGGCGGAGTTCCTTGCCATCCAGGACCTCTTTATCAGGTGGTGTGAAAGGAAAGGCTGTAAAAATCGTTAAAGACTCCAACCACCCAAGCCATAGACTGTTCTCTCTGCTTTGGCACATCAAACAGTATTGGTGCATCTCCTGTACTCCAGTTGAGAAAATGGCGCCGGAAGAAATGGCAGCAGTTTTACGGGCGCCCAACCAATTGTGCTATTATGTGGGTTTTTTCCGCGTTATTTGTAACTTATTTTGTACATAATGTTTCTGCAACCGTATCTTACGGCAAAAAAGAGCTTCTGGATATCAGGACAGCGACCACTCACCTCGGATTAAACAATGATTTTTTCTACAACAAAGACGACACACAAGACATTCTCCAAACACCCCACAGGACCGACATCCCCGTTATTTGCAAGAGGAAGCGACGCAGGTAATGAGGACAAAGAGCCGGATGCCTGGTCAGGACCTGGAGAAGACGACTGGGAAAGCTGCCGTTACCGTCAATACTACTCGCCAACGTGCAATCATTGGACAATATATTAGACGAGGTACGATCACGAATATCCTACCAACGGGACATCAAAAACTGTAATATCCTATGTTTCACGGAATCATGGCTGAATGATGACATGGATATTGAGCTAGCGGGATATACGCTGCACCGGCAAGATAGAACAGCACACTCCGAGGGCGGGGGGGCGGGCGGTCTGTGCATATTTGTAAACAACAGCTGGTGCATGAAATCTACGGAAGTCTCTAGATTTTGCTCGCCTGAAGTAGAGTATATTGTGATAAATTGCAGGCCACACTACTTGCCTAGAGAGTTTTCAGCTATACTTTTCGTGGCTGTTTATTTACCACCACAGACAGATGCTGACACTAAGACCGCACTCAGTCAGCTGTATAAGGAAATAAGCAAACAGGAAACCACTCACCCAGAGGCGGCGCTACTAGTGGCCGGAGACTTTAATGCAGAGAAACTTAAATCAGTTCTACGAAATTTCCATCAACATGTTAAATGTGCAACCAAAGGGAAAAAAATTCTAGATCACCTGTACTCCACATACAGAGACGTGTACAAAGCTCTACCTCGCCCTCCATTTGGTAAATCCGACCACAACTCTATCCTCCTGATTCCCGCTTACAAGCAAAAATTAAAGCAGGAAGCACCAGTGACTCGGTCTATTAAAAAAGTGGTTAGATGAAGCAGATGCTAAACTACGGGACTGTTTTGCTATCACAGACTGGAACATGTTCCGGGATTCTTCCGAAAGGCATTGAGGCGTACACCACATCAGTCACTGGCTTTATCAATAAGTGCATCGAGGACATCGTCCCCACAATGACTGTATGTACATACCCCAACCAGAAGCCATGGATTACAGGCAACATTTGCACTGAGCTAAAGGGTAGAGCTGCTGCTTTCAAGGTGCGGGACTCTAACCCGGAAGCTTACAAGAAATCCTGCTATGCCCTGCGACGAACCATCAAACAGGCAAAGCGTCAATACAGGGCTAAGATTGAATCATACTACACCGGCTCCGACGCTCGTTTTATGTGGCAGAGCTTGCAAACTATTACAGACTACAAAGGGAAGCACAGCTGCGAGCTGCCCAGTGACACGAGCCTACCAGACGAGCTAAATCATTCTATGCTCACTTCGAGGCAAGCAACACTGAGGCATGCATGAGAGCATCAGCTGTTCCGGATGACTGTGTGATCACGGTCTCCGTAGCCGACGTGAGTAAGACCTTTAAACAGGTCAACATACACAAGGCTGGGGGCCAGACGGATTACCAGGACGTGTGCTCCGGGCCTGTGCTGACCAACTGTCCCTGATTGAGTCTGTAATACCAACATGTTTCAAGCAGACCACCATAGTTCCTGTGCCCAAGAACACAAAGGCAACCTGCCTAAATGACTACAGACCCGTAGCACTCACGTCCGTAGCCATGAAGTTCTTTGAAAGGTTGATAATGGCTCACATCAACACCATTATCCCAGAAACCCTAGACCCACTCCAATTTTCATACCGCCCAAACAGATCCACAGATGATGCAATCTCTATTGCACTCCACACTGCCCTTTCCCACCTGGACAAAAGGAACACTTATGTGAGACTGCTATTCATTGACTACAGCTCAGTGTTTAACACCATAGTACCCTCAAAGCTCATCACTAAGCTAAGGATCCTGGGACTAAACACCTCCCTCTGCAACTGGATCTTGGACTTCCTGATGGGCCGCCCCCAGGGGGTGAGGGTAGGTAGCAACACATCTGCCACACTGATCCTCAACACTGGAGCTCCACAGGGGTGCGTGCTCAGTCCCCTCCTGTACGTGGTTGTTCTACTGGATATTATAGGTGAATGCACAAAGTTGTAAGTCGCTCTGGATAAGAGCGTCTGCTAAATGACTTAAATGTAAATGTACTCCCTGTTCACCCACGACTGCATGGCCAGGCACGACTCCAACACCATCATTAAGTTTGCAGACGACACCACAGTGGTAGGCCTGATCACCGACAACGACGAGACAGCCTATAGGGAGGAGGTCAGAGACCTGGCCGTGTGGTGCCAGAATAACAACCTATTCCTCAATGTAACCAAGACTAAGGAGATGATTGTAGACTACAGGAAAAAGAGGACCGAGCACACCCCATTCTCATCGACGGCACTGTAGTAGAGCAGGTTGAGAGCTTCAAGTTCCTCGGTGTCCACATCAACAACAAACTAGAATGCTCCAAACACACCAAGACAGTCGTGAAGAGGGCACGACAAAGCCTATTCCCCCTCAGGAAACTAAAAAGATTTGGCATGGGTCCTGAGATCCTCAAAAGGTTCTACAGCTGCAACATCGAGAGCATCCTGACTGGTTGCATCAGTTCCTGGTACGGCAATTGCTCGGCCTCTGACCGCAAGGCACTACAGAGGGTAGTGCATACGGCCCAGTACATCACTGGGGCTAAGCTGCCTGCCATCCAGGACCTCTACACCAGACGGTGTCAGAGGAAGGCCCTAAAAATTGTCAAAGACCCCAGCCACCCTAGTCATAGACTGTTCTCTCTACTACCGCATGGCAAGCGGTACCGGAGTGCCAAGTCTAGGACAAAAAGGCTTCTCAACAGTTTTTACGCCCAAGCCATAAGACTCCTGAACAAGTAATCAAATGGCTACCTGGACTACTTGCATTTTGTCGTCCCCCCCCCCAAAACCCTCTTTTTACGCTGCTGCTACTCTCTGTATTATCATACATGCATAGTCACTTTAACTATACATTCATGTACATACTACCTCAATTGGGCCAACCAACGAGTGCTCCCGCACATTGGCTAACCGGGTTATCTCCATTGTGTCCCGCCACCCACCACCCGCCAACCCCTCTTTTACACTACTGCTACTCTCTGTTCATCATATATGCATAGTCACTTTAACCATATCTACATGTACATACTACCTCAATCAGCCTGACTAACTGGTATCTGTATGTAGCCTCGCTACTTTTATAGCCTCGCTGTATATAGCCTGTCTTTTTACTGTTGTTTTATTTCTTTACTTACCTATTGTTCTACTAACACCTTTTTTGCATTATTGGTTAGAGCCTGTAAGTAAGCACACGTCCTGCAAGGCCACAGCCCTTGCAGAGCAAGGGGAACAACTACTTCAAGGTCTCAGAGAGAGTGATGTCACCGATTGAAACGCTATTAGCGTGCACCACCGCTAACTAGCTAGCCATTTCACATCGGTTACACATACAGTATCACTCCAGTAGCCCTGCACAGTGTAAATATGGTACTGGAACTGACTGACCCTGTATATAGTATTCTTACTTACTTTATCATGTTTTCTTGTGTGTTTTTTTTACCTTATTATTTTTAGTATTACATTGTTATTGATTATTGCGGTTAGAGATTGCAAGAAAGGCATTTCACATGTGACATTAAAACTTGAAACTTTAAAGTTACAGCAGTCTGTTTATGACTGGGAAGAGTCTGTCTGGTTGAATTCAGTCCATTATGTCTATAGATTATATACAGTTGAAGTCTGAAGTTTACATACACTTAGGTTGGAGTCATTAAAACTCATTTTTCAACCACTCCACAAATTGTTAACAACACAAATTGTTAACAAACTATAGTTTTGGAAAGTCAGTTAGGACATCTACTTTGTGCATGACACAAGTAATTTTTCCAACAATTGTTTAAAGACAGATTATTTCACTTATAATTCACTGTATCACAGTTCCAGTGGGTCAGAAGTTTACATACACTAAGTTGACTGTGCCATTAAACAGCTTGGAAAATTCCAGAAAATGATGTCATGGCTTTGGAAGCTTCTGATAGGCTAATTGACTTAATTTGAGTCAATTGGAGGTATACCTGTGGATGTATTTCAAGGCCTACCTTCAAACTCAGTGCCTCTTTGCTTGACATCATGGGAATATCAAAAGAAATCAGCCAAGACCTCAGAAAAAAAATTGTTGACCTCCACAAGTCTGGTTCATCATTGGGAGCAATTTCCAAACGCCTGAAGGTACCACATTCATCTGTACAAACAATAGTACGCAAGTTTAAACACCATGGGACCACGCAGCCGTCATACCGCTCAGGAAGGAGACGCGTTCTGTCTCCTAGAGATGAACGTACTTTGGTGCGAAAAGCGCAAATCAATCCCAGAACAACAGCGAAGGTCCTTGTGAAGATGATGAAGGAAACAGGTACAAAAGTATCTATATCCACAGTAAAACGAGTCCCATATCGACATAACCTGAAAAGCCGCTCTACAAGGAAGAAGCCACTGTTCCAAAACCGCCATAAAAAAGCCAGACTACGGTTTGCAACTGCACATGGGGTCAAAGATAATACTTTTTGGAGAAATGTCCAAAAATAGAACTGTTTGGCCATAATGACCATCGTTATGTTTGGAGGAAAAGGGGGAGGCTTGCAAGCCAAAGAACACCATCCCAACCGTGGGGTGGCAGCATCATGTTGTGGGGGTGCTTTGCTGCAGGAGGGACTGGTGCTCTTCACAAAATAGATGGCTGCATGAGGAAGGGAAATTATGTGGATATATTGAAGCAACATCTCAAGACATCAGTCAGGAAGTTAAAGCTTGGTTGCAAATGGGTCTTCCAAATGGACAATGACCCCAAGCATACTTCCAAAGTTGTGGCAAAATGGCTTTTAAGGACAACAAAGTCAAGGTATTTGAGTGGCAATCACAAAGCCCTGACCTCAATCCTATAGAAAATGTGTGGACAGAACTGAAAAAGCGTGTGCGAGCAAGGAGGCCTACAAACCCGACTCAGTTACACCAGCTCTGTCAGGAGGAATGGACCAAAATTCACCCAATTTATTGTGGGAAGATTGTGGAAGGTTACCTGACACATTTGACCCAAGTTAAACAATTTAAAGGCATTGCTACCAAATACTAATTGAGTGTATGTAAACTTCTGACCCACTGGGAATGTGATGAAAGAAATAAAAGCTGAAATGAATCATTCTCTCTACTATTAATCTGACATTTCACATTCTTAAAATAAAGTGGTGATCCTAGCTGACCTAAAATGGGGATTTTTTACTTGGATTAAATGTCAGGAATTGTGAAAAACTGAGTTTAAATTTCACGGTAAAGTCTACACTTGTTGTATTCGGCGCATGTGACAAATAAAATTTGATTTGATTACAATCTAAATCTTTTGTTTCCATTCTCTGTGCCAGAGTCAGGTGAAGAGAGCAGTTAAAAGTAATTATCTCTCTAGTCCCACTGAGCCCCAGTTAGACCTATAGTAGTTCTCTCTAGTCCCACTGAGCCCCAGTCAGACCTATAGTAGTTCTCTCTAGTCCCACTGAGCCCCAGTCAGACCTATAGTAGTTCTCTCTACTCCCACTGAGCCCCAGTCAGACCTATAGTAGTTATCTCTAGTCCCACTGAGCCCCAGTCAGACCTATAGTAGTTCTCTCTAGTCCCACTGAGCCCCAGTCAGACATATAGTAGTTCTCTCTAGTCCCACTGAGCCCCAGTCAGACCTATAGGAGTTCTCTCTAGTCCCACTGAGCCCCAGTCAGACCTATAGTAGTTCTCTCTAGTCCCACTGAGCCCCAGTCAGACCTATAGTAGTTCTCTCTAGTCCCACTGAGCCCCAGTCAGACCTATAGTAGTTCTCTCTAGTCCCACTGAGCCCCAGTCAGACCTATAGTAGTTCTCTCTAGTCCCACTGAGCCCCAGTCAGACCTATAGTAGTTCTCTCTAGTCCCACTGAGCCCCAGTCAGACCTATAGTAGTTCTCTCTAGTCCCACTGAGCCTCAGTCAGACCTATAGTAGTTCTCTCTAGTCCCACTGAGCCCCAGTCAGACCTATAGTAGTTATCTCTAGTCCCACTGAGCCCCAGTCAGACCTATAGTAGTTCTCTCTAGTCCCACTGAGCCCCAGTCAGACCTATAGTAGTTCTCTCTAGTCCCACTGAGCCCCAGTCAGACCTATAGTAGTTCTCTCTAGTCCCACTGAGCCTCAGTCAGACCTATAGTAGTTCTCTCTAGTCCCACTGAGCCCCAGTCAGACCTATAGTAGTCCTCTCTAGCCCCACTGAGCCCCAGTCAGACCTATAGTAGTTCTCTCTAGTCCCACTGAGCCCCAGTCAGACCTATAGTAGTTCTCTCTAGCCCCACTGAGCCCCAGTCAGACCTATAGTAGTTATCTTTAGTCCCACTGAGCCCCAGTCAGACCTATAGTAGTTCTCTCTAGTCCCACTGAGCCCCAGTCAGACCTATAGTAGTTCTCTCTAGTCCCACTGAGCCCCAGTCAGACCTATAGTAGTTCTCTCTAGTCCCACTGAGCCCCAGTCAGACCTATAGTAGTCCTCTCTAGCCCCACTGAGCCCCAGTCAGACCTATAGTAGTTCTCTCTAGTCCCACTGAGCCCCAGTCAGACCTATAGTAGTTCTCTCTAGTCCCACTGAGCCCCAGTCAGACCTATAGTAGTTCTCTCTAGTCCCACTGAGCCCCAGTCAGACATATAGTAGTTCTCTCTAGTCCCACTGAGCCCCAGTCAGACCTATAGGAGTTCTCTCTAGTCCCACTGAGCCCCAGTCAGACCTATAGTAGTTCTCTCTAGTCCCACTGAGCCCCAGTCAGACCTATAGTAGTTCTCTCTAGTCCCACTGAGCCCCAGTCAGACATATAGTAGTTCTCTCTAGTCCCACTGAGCCCCAGTCAGACCTATAGGAGTTCTCTCTAGTCCCACTGAGCCCCAGTCAGACCTATAGTAGTTATCTCTAGTCCCACTGAGCCTCAGTCAGACCTATAGTAGTTCTCTCTAGTCCCACTGAGCCCCAGTCAGACCTATAGTAGTTCTCTCTAGTCCCACTGAGCCCCAGTCAGACCTATAGTAGTTCTCTCTAGTCCCACTGAGCCCCAGTCAGACCTATAGTAGTTCTCTCTAGTCCCACTGAGCCCCAGCCAGACCTATAGTAGTCCTCTCTAGCCCCACTGAGCCCCAGTCAGACCTATAGTAGTTCTCTCTAGTCCCACTGAGCCCCAGTCAGACCTATAGTAGTTCTCTCTAGCCCCACTGAGCCCCAGTCAGACCTATAGTAGTTATCTCTAGTCCCACTGAGCCCCAGTCAGACCTATAGTAGTTCTCTCTAGTCCCGCTGAGCCCCAGTCAGACCTATAGTAGTTCTCTCTAGTCCCACTGAGCCCCAGTCAGACCTATAGTAGTTCTCTCTAGTCCCACTGAGCCCCAGTCAGACCTATAGTAGTCCTCTCTAGCCCCACTGAGCCCCAGTCAGACCTATAGTAGTTCTCTCTAGTCCCACTGAGCCCCAGTCAGACCTATAGTAGTTCTCTCTAGTCCCACTGAGCCCCAGTCAGACCTATAGTAGTTCTCTCTAGTCCCACTGAGCCCCAGTCAGACCTATAGTAGTTCTCTCTAGTCCCACTGAGCCCCAGTCAGACCTACACTACAGTGTCTTTAAAAGCAGTAGTTCATCCCTGGGGCAGTAGGCTGGAAGAAGGCTGTAAAGGACTGACTCTTCAGTGAGGGGCTGGAATGGGGCTTAATCTCACAAAGAAATCAATACTCCAGTCTTCACGAAATGAAGTTTTCAATTATGTATGTTAAGACTGGCTTTAGGGCCTGATCTTTTTCTCTGCTTTTCGGACACTGATTATGCATATCCTAAGAGTCTCATTTTGCTTAATTTGAAAGGGAGAAAACAATTTAACCATACCTACGAGATAAACTAAACATTCTTCAATGTTTACTAAGACCTTGGAGACTTACAGTGCCTTCGGAAAGTATTCAGACCCCTAGACTTTTTCCACATTTTGTTACTTTACAGCCTTATTCTAAAATCGATTAAGTAAACAAAACATCTTCCGCTATCTACCCACGCTACCCCATAATGACAAAGCAAAATCCGATTTTTTTATATTTTTGCAATTGTATTAAAAAGAAAAAACAGAAATACCTTATTTACATAAGTATTCAGACCCTTTGCTATGAGACTCGAAATTGAGCTCAGTTGCATCCTGTTTCCATTGATCATCCTTGAGATGTTTCTACAACTTGATTGGAGTCCACCTGTGGTAAATTCAATTGATTGGACATGATTTGGAAAGGCACACACCTGTCTATATAAGGTCCCACAGTTGACAGTGCATGTCAGAGCAAAAACCAAGCCATGAGGTTGAAGGAATTGTCCTTGGAGCTCTGAGACAAGATTGTGTCGAGGCACAGATCTGGGGAAGGGCACCAAAAAATGTCTACAGCATTGAAGGTCCCCAAGAACACAGTGGCCTCCATCATTCTTAAATGGAAGAAGTTTGGAACCACCAAGACTCTTCCTAGAGCTGGCCGCCCGGCACAACGGAGCAATCAGGGAGAAAGGCCTTGGTCAGGGAGGTGACCAAGAACCCGATGGTCACTCTGACAGAGTTCTAGAGTTCCTTTGTGGAGATGGAAGAACCTTCCAGTAGGACAACCATCTCTGCAGCACTCCACCAATCAGGCCTTTATGGTAGAGTGGCTAAGCAGAAGCCACTCCTCAGTAAATGGCACATGACAGCCCGCTTGGAGTTTGCCAAAGGCACCTAAAGACTCTCAGACCATGAGAAACAAGATTCTCTGGCCTGATGAAACCAAGATTGAACTCTTTGGCCTGAATGCCAAGCGTCACGTCTGGAGGAAACCTGGCACCATCCCTATGGAGAAGCATGGTGGTGGCAGTATCATGCTGTGGGGATATTTTTCAGAGCAAAATATGAAGAGATCCTTGATGAAAACCTGTTCCAGAGCGCTCAGGGCCTCAGACTGGGGCGAAGGTTCACCTTCCAACAGGACAACGACCCTAAGCACATAGCCAAGACAACACAGGAGTGGCTTCGGGACAAATCTCTGAATGTCCTTGAGTGGCCTAGCCAGAGCCCGGATGAACCTGATCGAGACCTGAAGAGACCTGAAAATAGACGTGCAGCAACGCTCCCCATCCAACCTGACAGAGCTTGACAGGATCTGCAGAGAAGAATGGGAGAAAGTCCCCAAATACAGGTGTGCTAAGATTGTAGCTTCATATCCAAGAAGACTTGCGGCTGTAATCACTGCCCAAGATGCTTCAACAAAGTACTGAGTAAAGGGTCTGACTATTTATTTAAATGTAATATTTGAGTTTTACATTTTTTATAAATGAGCAAAAATGTCTAAAAACCTTTCTTTGATCTGCCATTATGGGATATTGTGTGTAGATTGATGAATACTTTCCGAAGGCACTAGCCAGAGTGGCCTCTTTCTTAGTTTTCGAACACTTTCTCTTTTTGTATTTTTCAGACTGTATATGGACTGAGATGGACTGATATGATTGTGATATTTTTTAAAGATGTGTACAGGGCACAGAGATGGAAAGCTATTTTCCATCTCTGGAAGGAGGATGGAAAGCTATTTCCTTCAGATTTTCTGTTTCGGGTATTATTTTACTGTTCCAGCTCAGTGTATAGGCTCTCTATAGTAATCTCTCGCCACACTGTTTCCTGCTGTAAACAAATCACTCTCCTTTCCTCTTTCACTCTCATATTCTCTCTCCCTCTGTCTTTCTCTGGTCAGTCTGGCACAAGGTCTTTTAGTCTCATCCCTCACAGGTTACTGTGTCCGCAGGGGTCCTGTCTTTAGCTCTGTCACCGTTTATCACACACACACACACACACACACACACACACACACACACACACACACACACACACACACACACACACACACACACACACACACACACACACACACACACACCAGCAGACCGCTGAATACCCACATAGTTCTTGGATCTCTTTGATGGGATTTGACATCCACCCCCTGCCTCCCTGGCTTCCCCTTTACCTGCCATCTTTCTCTCTCTCTCTCTCTCTCTCTCTCTCTCTCTCTCTCTCTCTCTCTCTTTCTCTCGCTCTCGCTCGCTCTCTCTCGCTCTCACTCCCTAGATCTCTACCTCTCCCTCTCTATCGATCTCCGTCCCTCGGCCAGTGGACACATCACACCATCGCTTTGGTTTCATCATCGTTGTGTTGATTTTAGCCAGAGCATTAGGTGTTTTCACAGATCTAACAGGTATTGAGTCAGCCTGTGTTTTGATAGCTAATTGGATCCATGTTATAGTCTGTCTGCCTCAAGGTTGACACAAAACCCGGCCGTGCTCAGGCCCTTGTTGAGGGTTATGTCTCATAACACAGCTACACAGCCCAATTTCCTGGAACTACACACTCCATTACAGATGCAATTTTTCTCTGTCTACCCTCTCTCAGCTGAAAAGAGCTCTGAGCAGTCCACTCCCAAACACAGCTCCCTGGCCTGACAAAATCAAGTTTTATCACCCAGAAACAAGGAAATAAACGTAGCTTGTTTGAAGTTTCAAGTGAACATTCCCCCCCTGACTGGGTCCAGTCACAGTGTTGAGATACTGAACTGAGTCTCTGAGGTGTCAGGGTTGAGTGTGGAGGGCCACATAGGACCTCTTAGAGCAAAGCTCTATGTGTGGAAGGGCTCTGCTATGAGAGACAGGGGCCCCATAGAGGGCTGTGCAGGGGCCACTGGGACCTGATGCTTCCTTCATCTCAGCTTTGGGGTGACTGAGAGATGGCAGGGGTACCACCCAGAGGACAGACAGGATGAAGCACACACACACTCACGTACACCACCACCACAGGCCTCAGCATCATTCGGTCCCTGTCACACTATCCCCCATCAATGTGTAACCAGTCACACACACACACACACACACACACACACACAGACACACACACACACACACACACACACACACACACACACACACACACACACACACACACACACTGGTGTCTCTGTAGAGAGCCCTATTCTAAGACCACCCCAGGGTGTCTATCTCTGGCCTTACAGAGACTAACTCTCTCAAGCTCCTTTAGTTTCTCTAAGCTGGAGAGAGGGAGTTTATGTAAGTCTTTAAAGAGATACCTTTGTGGGATGAGGAGGCCTTATGAAGTAGGCTGCTGATACAGGTCTCTACTGATAAGGTTACACCTACATTTACAGTACCTTCACAAAGTATTCAGACCCCTTGACTTTTTACCACATTTTGTTGTGTTACAGCTTGAATTTAAAATGGATTAAATTCAGATTTTAGACATTTTGTTATAAAAAATCAAACGCTGAAATATCTTGAGTCAGTAAGTATTCAAACCCTTTGTTATGACAAGCCTAAATATGTTCAGGAGTAAAAATGTGCTTAACAAGCCACATAATAAGTTGCATGGACTCCCTCTTTGTGCAATAACAATGTTTAACATGATTTGTGAATGACTACCTCATCTCTGTACCCCACACATACAATTATCTATAAGTTCCTACAGTCGAGCAGTGAATGTTAAACACATATTCAACCACAAAGACCAGAGAGTTTTTGCCTCGCAAAGAAGGGAACCTATTGGTACAGTAGATGGGTAAAAATTAAAAAGTAGACATTGAATATTCCTTTGAGCATGATGAAGTTATTAATTACACTTTGGATGGTATATCAATACACCCAGTCAAATCAAATCAAGTGTTATTGGTCACATACACGTGTTTAACAGATGTTATTGGTCACATACACGTGTTTAACAGATGTTATTGGTCACATACACGTGTTTAGCAGATGTTATTGGTCACATACACATGGTTAGCAGATGTTATTGGTCACATACACGTGTTTAACAGATGTTATTGGTCATATACACGTGTTTAGCAGATGTTATTGGTCACATACACGTGTTTAACAGATGTTATTGGTGACATACACGTGTTTAGCAGATGTTATTGGTCACATACACTTGTTTAGCAGATGTTATTGGTCACATACACGTGTTTAGCAGATGTTATTGGTCACATACACGTGTTTAGCAGATGTTATTGCGGGTGTAGAGAAATGCTTCGCTACACCCACAAATCTAAAATTTGGACTCATCATACCAAAGGACAGATTTCCACTAGTCTAATGTCCATTGCTCGTTGGCCCAATCAAGTCTCTTCTTCTTATTGGTGTCCTTTAGTAGTGGTTTCTTTGCAGCAATCGACCATGAAGGCCTGATTCACGCCGTGTCCTCTGAACAGTTTATGTTGAGATGTGTCTGTTACTTGAACTCTGTAAAGCATTTATTTGGGCTGCAATTTCTGAGGCTGGTAACTCTAATGAACTTATCCTCTGCAGCAGAGGTAACTCTGGATCTTCCTTTCCTGTGGCGGTCCTCATGAGATTCAGTTTCATCATAGCGTTTGATCGTTTTTACGACTGCACTTGAAGGAACTTTCAAAGTTCTTGAAATATTCCATATTGACTGACCTTCATGTCTTAAAGTAATGATGGAATGTTGTTTCTCTTTGCTTATTTGAGCTGTTCTTGCCATAATATGGACTTGTTTTTTTTACCAAATAGGGCTATCTTCTGTATACCACCCCTACCTTGTCACAACACAACTGAAGCAAAGAAATTCCACTAATTAACTTTTAACAAGGCACACCTGATAATTGAAATGCATTCCAGGTGACTACCTCATGAAGCTGGTTGAGAGAATGCCAAGAGTGTGCAAAGCTGTCATCAAGGAAAAGGGTGGCTACTTTGAAAAATATATATTTGTTTAACACTTTTTGAGTTACTACATTATTCCATACAGTATGTGTTATTTCATAGTTTTGATGCCTTCACTATTATTCTACAATGTAGAAAATAATACAAATAAAGAAAAACCCTGGAATGAGTAGGTGTGTCCAAACTTTTGACTGGTACTGTATGTAAATTAGATATTTCTGTTTTAGATTTTCAATAAATGTGAAAAAAGTCTAAAAACATGTTTTCACTTTCTCATTGTGAGGAAAACATGTATTGAATCCCTTTCGAATTCAGGCTGTAACACAACAAATTGTGGAATAAGTCAAGGGGTATGAATACTTTCTGAAGGCACTGTAGCTACTGTACCTGTTCGGGTGTTGTAATGATCACCCACTGTACAACTGGCCAGGATATAAAGCATTTTCATACCTGACTGTGGCAGTGTAGGAACAGTCCAATGCATGATCAAGAAGTGTGTCACAGCTTTTATGCTTACTGACTATCTCTTTATTTGATTTAGCACATTTAGATGGGTTAAGTGCGAAGACATGTCAGTCCATTTGTATCACTGGTGTAATTCTAGTTGTGAAATAATATTTGATATTTTGACACCTGTATGTACAATCTGGCTGACACAAACCGAGAGAGTTGTGTTGGGATCCTTTCAGAATTCACTGCAAAACAATACCACATGAACAATATTAGGCAATATAATACTTAATCAAAATCAATTTGTTTTAATTACATTATTATTACTGTGAAGCCTTGAGGGAGAAATAGATTAAAATGTGTTGTCTTTTAGATTGAATTAAAACATGTCGTTAAAAGGATAATGAGTCTGTATAACTAAACATTAGGACGTGATTACGGTTCTCCTGTTCGTAGGTAGTGTTTAGATAAGTACAAAACTACTTATTATCACTGAAATAATTCTCTCAAATTAGCATCTTCTTTCCCCAACTTTCCATAGTCTGTTTGCTAATAAAGAGCTTCTGTTCTTCCCACTTATTAATTAGACTGGTAGAAACATCAGAGGAGGGGAGGGAGGAAAGATGTGGAGAGTTGGAAAGGAAAGGGAGAAGAGAGGTGGGGTGACAGAGTGAGTGAGTTGGGGAGAGAAGGAGGGGGGTTCTTCTATACTTGGTACTGTTGTGTTTTTAATTTATTAGACATTAGACACTTTTGTGGATTTTGTTGGTTGAGGAGACAGGGCTGGGAGTGACAATATACTATCTTTTCCTTGCAAATACTACTTATTTTAATGCAACACTTTTGAGTAAGATGAACTGCCCAAGGACAAAGGGTATGTGGAGGTCAAAGTACATTCAGAGGTCAGAGTCATATTGTTGATTGATGTGTCTTGACTGGATGGCAGCTATTGTGTTGTTGTTGAGCTGATTTAAAACCATTTTCCTCAGCAGGTAATTTGATTCTGGGAGCTTGGTGTTAGATGGTCCATGGTCACTCTACAGCTGTCACACACACACAACCTCTCTGTGTGTGCGTGTCAGTGTAATAGAGGGTAGAGCCAGAGGTCGGGCCTAAACACCTCCAATAGACTTCTATTCCAACAACACAGAGGCAGGTGACCTGCTGACCTCATGAAGCACTTACAGGGCTGTCACCCTTGTCACTTGACCTGGGAGTCACAGAGGTGGGGTACAGGTGGTTAGTGATGGGTTCAAGTGAGGTTTGAACTGTTTAGTAACGGTCCTGTTCCTCTCTCTTTTATTTTGTAATGTTGGACTGCTTTTAGCGATATACACTAGATGACAACAGTGTGTGGACATCTTCTCGTCAAAAATCTCATTCCAAAATCATGAGCATTAATATGGAGTTGGTCCCCCCTTTGATGCTATAACAGCCTCCACTCTTCTGGGAAGGCTTTCCACTAGATGTTGGAACATTGCTGCGGGGACTTGCTTCCATTCAGCCACAAGAGAATTAGTGAGGTCGGGCATTGATGTTGGGCGATTTGGCCTGGCTCGCTGTCAGCGTTCCGAATTCATCCCAAAGGTGTTCCATTGGGTTGAGGTTAGGGCTTTGTGCAGGCCAATCAAGTTCTTTCACACCGATGTTGACAAACCATTTCTGTATGGTCCTCGCTTTGTGCACAGGGGCATTGTTATTTTGAAACAGGATAGGGCCTTCCCCCCCAGAATCATCTAGAATGGCATTGTATGCTGTAGCGTTAAGGTTTCCTTTCACTGGAACTAAGGGGCCTAGCCCAAACCATGAAAAACAGCCCGAGACCATTATGTTCTGTGAGCTTGTGGGGCCTACCACTTCACGACTGTGTAGTAACAGCACTTACAGTTGACAGGGGCAGCTCTAGCAGGGCAGAAATTTGACGAACTGACTTGTTGTAAAGGTGGCATCCTATGACGGTGCCACGTTGAAAGTCACTGTGCTCTTCAATGAGGCCATTCTACTGCCAATGTTTGTCTATATATATTGTATAGCTTGGTGCTCGATTTTATACACCTGTCAGCAAAGGGTTTGGCTGAAATAGCCAAATCCACTGATTTGAAGGGGTCTCCACATGCTTTTGTATATAGTGTATAGTGTATCTATAGCTTTGAGTACTTTAGCAGCTCACTAACAGTCCTTTTTTGTTTTCTTCCTCCTCTCCTCTCTCCTCCTCCCCTCCTCCTCTCCTCTCCAGTGGGATGCTATAACAGAGATGGATGAACACAACCGTCCCATCCATACCTTCCAGGTGTGTCACGTGATGGAACCCAACCAGAACAACTGGCTACGCTCCAATTGGATCTTCCGCCAAGCCGCACAGAAGGTGTGTAGTGGTTCTGAGAATGGGTTGGAACATGGTGCTGGTAACACCTGGGTTGCAGGTTCAATTCCCACATGGGCCACATATTAACCAACTGCATTTCCTGTAAGTTGCTTTGAATAAAACATTAGCTACTTTACTTTGTTTATTATTTTTGCAAGGTGTACGTGGAGCTGCGGTTCACTCTGAGAGACTGTAACTCCATCCCCTGGGTATCTGGGACCTGCAAGGAGACCTTCAACCTCTTCTACTATGAGACAGACGAGTCCCACGGGGTCAAGTTCAAACCCACCCAGTACACCAAGATTGACACCATCGCAGCCGACGAGAGCTTCACCCAGATGGACCTGGGAGACCGCATCCTCAAGCTCAACACTGAGGTCCATCACCTCAATTAACTCAATTCAATAATATTTGACTTATTGCCTGGGTGCCAGTCTGTTTCTGCCCTCTTGCCGACTCCTATTTTTTGGCATGGTAATTCCATAAGGAGTTGGCAAGAGAGCAGAAACCGAATGCTGCCCATGTTCTTTGATTTATCCCACAAGGGGCAATTGTTTAGGCACTGCATACTAGGGACATGTTGTTGCAAAATACATGTGAACATCCATTTAATAAAGTTCAATTCAATTAACTTTATTGATCCACAATGTTTTCTATAGGTACGGGAAGTGGGTCCTATCTCCAGGAAGGGTTTCTACCTGGCGTTCCAGGACATTGGGGCGTGCATCGCCCTGGTCTCAGTCAGGGTGTACTATAAGAAGTGTCCCTTCACCCTGAGGAACCTGGCCTCCTTCCCTGACACCGTGCCCCGGGTCGATTCCTCCTCCCTGGTGGAGGTCAGGGGGGCGTGTGTGGAGCATGCCGAGGAGAGGGACACTCCCAAACTGTACTGCGGCGCCGACGGTGACTGGCTGGTGCCTTTGGGGAAGTGTGTCTGTAGCCTGGGCTATGAAGAGATGGACGGGGCATGTCTTGGTGAGTCACATGACTTCTGTTCTGACTGGATCTGTCCACCTTTCTCTCTCTACTCACTCTCTCGCTCTCTCTCTCTTCCTCTCCGTCTTTGTCTTTCCCTCCCTTTCATTCTCTCTCTCCATTTCAGTAGTCACTCACCCTCTCTCTTTCAAACCCTCTCTTTACATTTACTTACGGTATATCTTTGTATTAATCTGAATCATCTCCTGAACCTGTATGATATGAATACAGCCTAGCAGTAAACATGAGGTTTGATAGAGAATCAGTATTTGGGTCGTTCCGTGAAATTAGTCCCTTTTGCGTCCCTTTGATATTTTTTGAAGTATTAATTGTGCACCAATATGGAATTTTTTAAAAGCCTGTTATATTCAATGAAGTGCCCTTTAATGTAGGAATTCAATAAATCATATTTTTAATATGAATAAATTATTTTAATCTACTTAACCCCCAAATTTCATTGTAAAGCCCTAGTTATTTTTTTACTTTGACAAAGTTATTTCTGAGTATTATTTTTTATTTCATGTGATTAGGGATTCATTTAATAGTCTGATTAGTCTGTCCCTCATTTTAAGTTCAACCCTGTTACGTGAACTGAACTCTCGTTTGAATAAGGTGAAACTATTCCTTTTTAAATATTCTTTTCAAAAGCAACACTGAATAGTCTAATCATAGTGTAAAAGCAGGTGAGCTGGTTCTACTCTTGCTGTCCATTTGCTGGTGTTTACTGTTGGAATACTGAGTGGGTCAAGCGGAACATATCAACCCTGTTACCCATAGATAGACAGGCCAAAATAGTTTGAACTATTTACCTATTTCTATCATTTTTTTTATTCTAATGCTCATCCCTATTGCACACAACAAGCTTCTATTCCCCCGGCACAGGGGGATGTATGGCTGAGTTAAGATGAAATCTGTTACGGTCAACCCTGGCACTTAATATAGTCATTTTTTTATTTAACCTCTTGAGATGGAAAACATGTTTTTTTTATTAAGTTTAACACATGCTTTTTATGACAGAATGTTAAAATTAGGTGAAATCAAACTTTTTTTGGACCAAGTTACACTTGTCAAAAGGCACCGAATTGGTGGAATGACCCATCTGTAGGCTACATATCACCAGTCCTGGCCTGCAGGGGGGATTATTTATGGATTATGTATGGGCCAAGGTGTCTGACTACACAATGAAGAGTGTCAGGTGTTTCAAACACAGCTGCTTTATTCACTGACCTGGATCCAGATAGGTCTCTTTCTCCCTCATCTTTTATCCCTCTCTCCCATCCCGTTTCTCTCTCTAAATCTCACCTCCCTCACTCCCTCGTCCCCCCTCTATCTCCTTCCCTCACCCCTCCTTCCTTCCCTTCCTCACCCCCTCTCCATCCCTCTCTTTTATTTGTCATTCTGCAGTATAGGTGCAGTGCAGATAGGCAGAGCTCCATGCATCTTCACAAAGCCAGATGTCATCCCCTATCCTTCATTATCTACCTCCTGTCATCCCTCCTTCATCCCTTCTTCTCTCCTGTCTCCTCTCCTCCTCCTCTCCTCCTTTGTAGCAGCCCTCCCACTCTGCCATTCAGATGAGATGTAATGTGAGGGGCTCTGGCTGTGTGGTGCTGATTGTTAACTGAAGCTGCAGCTGGATCTGTGGACCAGTAGGGGAGAGAGGATGTGTGTGTGATATGAGAGAGGCTGTGTTTGTATGTGTGATAGGGGATATGATGTATTTGTGGTAGGGCAGAGGCTGGGAAATATAACAACACAGATAAAGAGTGTTTGTGATATGCGCACCACTGGTGCTGGGCCCCAAATATGATATGCTGCTCCTGTGGTTTTCTTTCTTTACACATAAGAGCATTAGTGTATTATACAAACACTATGTTTGGGAATTTGTGGATCGAGAGTGAGGGGTGCTCTCCTCGAGACAGCTCTACCTCCAGCTGTCACCAGTGTTAGGAATCTGTCTGTAGTCTCAGCCTGCTGTCTGTGGTCATGCTGCTGTCTGTGGTCATGCTGCTGTCAGTGGTCATGCTGCTGTCAGTGGTCATGCTGCTGTCTGTCAGTGCTGCTGTCTGTGGTCATGCTGCTGTCAGTGGTCATGCTGCTGTCAGTGGTCATGCTGCTGTCTGTGGCCATGCTGCTGTCTGTCAGTGATCATGCTGCTGTCTGTGGTCATGCTGCTGTCTGTAGTTATGCTGCTGTTAGTGGCCATGCTGCTATCTGTGGTCATGCTGTCTGTCTGTGGCCATGCTGCTGTCTGTCTGTGGTCATGCTGCTGTCTGTCATTGGTCATGTTGCTGTCTGTCATTGGTCATGCTGCTGTCTGTGGTTATGGTGCTGTTAGTGGCCATGCTGCTATCTGTGGTCATGCTGTCTGTCTGTGGCCATGCTGCTGTCTGTCTGTGGTCATGCTGCTGTCTGTCATTGGTCATGCTGCTGTCTGTCATTGGTCATGTTGCTGTCTGTCATTGGCCATGTTGCTGTCTGTCATTGGTCATGCTGCTGTCTGTGGTTATGGTGCTGTCTGTGGTTATGCTGCTGTCTGTGGTCTGTGGTCTAGCTGCTGTCTGTCAGTGGTCATGCTGCTGTCAGTGGTCATGATGCTGTCTGTCAGTGCTGCTGTCTGTGGTCATGCTGCTGTCTGTGGTCATGCTGCTGTCAGTGGTCATGCTGCTGTCAGTGGTCATGCTGCTGACTGTGGTCATGCTGCTGTCAGTGCTGCTGTCAGTGTTCAAGCTGCTGTCTGTCAGTGATCATGCTGCTGTCTGTGGTCATGCTGCTGTCAGTGGTCATGCTGCTGTCAGTGGTCATGCTGCTGTCTGTGGTCATGGTGCTGACTGTGGTTATGCTGCTGTCAGTGCTGCTGTCAGTGTTCAAGCTGCTGTCTGTGGTCATGCTGCTGTCTGTGGTCATGCTGCTGTCTGTCAGTGCTGCTGTCTGTGGCCATGCTGCTGTTCATGGTTATGCTGCTGTCTGTCAGTGATCATGCTGCTGTCTGTGGTCATGCTGCTGTCTGTGTCATGCTGCTCGCTGTGGTTATGCTGCTGTCAGTGGCCATGCTGCTGTCTGTGGTTATGCTGCTGTCAGTGGCCATGCTGCTGTCTGTGGTTATGCTGCTGTCTGTCAGTGCTGCTGTCTGTGGTCATGCTGCTGTCTGTGGTCATGCTGCTGTCAGTGGTCATGCTGCTGTCAGTGGTCATGCTGCTGACTGTGGTCATGCTGCTGTCAGTGCTGCTGTCAGTGTTCAAGCTGCTGTCTGTCAGTGATCATGCTGCTGTCTGTGGTCATGCTGCTGTCAGTGGTCATGCTGCTGTCAGTGGTCATGCTGCTGTCTGTGGTCATGGTGCTGACTGTGGTTATGCTGCTGTCAGTGCTGCTGTCAGTGTTCAAGCTGCTGTCTGTGGTCATGCTGCTGTCTGTGGTCATGCTGCTGTCTGTCAGTGCTGCTGTCTGTGGCCATGCTGCTGTTCATGGTTATGCTGCTGTCTGTCAGTGATCATGCTGCTGTCTGTGGTCATGCTGCTGTCTGTGTCATGCTGCTCGCTGTGGTTATGCTGCTGTCAGTGGCCATGCTGCTGTCTGTGGTTATGCTGCTGTCAGTGGCCATGCTGCTGTCTGTGGTTATGCTGCTGTCTGTCAGTGCTGCTGTCAGTGGTCATGTTGCTGTCTGTGGTCATGCTGCTGTCAGTGGTCATGCTGCTGTCTGTGGTCATGCTGCTGTCAGTGGTCATGCTGCTGTCTGTGGTCATGCTGCTGTCTGTCAGTGCTGCTGTCAGTGGTCTGTGGTCATGTTGCTGTCAGTGGTCATGTTGCTGTCTGTGGTCATGCTGCTGTCAGTGGTCATGCTGCTGACAGTGGTTATGCTGCTGTCAGTGGTCATCCTGCTGTCAGTGGTTATGCTGCTGTCAGTGGTCATGCTGATGTCAGTGGTTATGCTGCTGTCAGTGGCCATGCTGCTGTCTGTCAGTGCTGTCTGTCAGTGTTCATACTGCTGTCTGTCAGTGCTGTTATCTGTGGCCATGCTGCTGTCTGTGGTCATGCTGCTGTTTGTGGTCATGCTGCTGTCAGTGGTCATGCCGCTGTCTGTGGTTATGTTGCTGTCTGTCAGTGCTGCTGTCTGTGGCCATGCTGCTGTCTGTCAGTGCTGTTATCTGTGGCCATGCTGCTGTCAGTGTTATGCTGCTGTCAGTGGTCATGCTGCTGTCAGTGTTATGCTGCTGTCAGTGGTCATGCTGCTGTCAGTGTTATGCTGCTGTCAGTGGTCATGCTGCTGTCAGTGTTCATGCTGCTGTCAGTGGTCATGCTGCTGTCTGTGGTCATGCTGCTGTCTGTCAGTGCTGCTGTCTGTGGCCATGCTGCTGTTCATGGTTATGCTGCTGTCTGTCAGTGATCATGCTGCTGTCTGTGGTCATGCTGCTGTCTGTGTCATGCTGCTCGCTGTGGTTATGCTGCTGTCAGTGGCCATGCTGCTGTCTGTGGTTATGCTGCTGTCAGTGGCCATGCTGCTGTCTGTGGTTATGCTGCTGTCTGTCAGTGCTGCTGTCAGTGGTCATGTTGCTGTCTGTGGTCATGGTGCTGACTGTGGTTATGCTGCTGTCAGTGCTGCTGTCAGTGTTCAAGCTGCTGTCTGTGGTCATGCTGCTGTCTGTGGTCATGCTGCTGTCTGTCAGTGCTGCTGTCTGTGGCCATGCTGCTGTTCATGGTTATGCTGCTGTCTGTCAGTGATCATGCTGCTGTCTGTGGTCATGCTGCTGTCTGTGTCATGCTGCTCGCTGTGGTTATGCTGCTGTCAGTGGCCATGCTGCTGTCTGTGGTTATGCTGCTGTCAGTGGCCATGCTGCTGTCTGTGGTTATGCTGCTGTCTGTCAGTGCTGCTGTCAGTGGTCATGTTGCTGTCTGTGGTCATGCTGCTGTCAGTGGTCATGCTGCTGTCTGTGGTCATGCTGCTGTCAGTGGTCATGCTGCTGTCTGTGGTCATGCTGCTGTCTGTCAGTGCTGCTGTCAGTGGTCTGTGGTCATGTTGCTGTCAGTGGTCATGTTGCTGTCTGTGGTCATGCTGCTGTCAGTGGTCATGCTGCTGACAGTGGTTATGCTGCTGTCAGTGGTCATCCTGCTGTCAGTGGTTATGCTGCTGTCAGTGGTCATGCTGATGTCAGTGGTTATGCTGCTGTCAGTGGCCATGCTGCTGTCTGTCAGTGCTGTCTGTCAGTGTTCATACTGCTGTCTGTCAGTGCTGTTATCTGTGGCCATGCTGCTGTCTGTGGTCATGCTGCTGTTTGTGGTCATGCTGCTGTCAGTGGTCATGCCGCTGTCTGTGGTTATGTTGCTGTCTGTCAGTGCTGCTGTCTGTGGCCATGCTGCTGTCTGTCAGTGCTGTTATCTGTGGCCATGCTGCTGTCAGTGTTATGCTGCTGTCAGTGGTCATGCTGCTGTCAGTGTTATGCTGCTGTCAGTGGTCATGCTGCTGTCAGTGTTCATGCTGCTGTCAGTGTTCATGCTGCTGTCAGTGTTCATGCTGCTGTCTATGGTCATGCTGCTGTCAGTGTTCATGCTGCTGTCAGTGTTCATGCTGCTGTCAGTGTTCATGCTGCTGTCTGTGGTCATGCTGCTGTCTGTGGTCATGCTGCTGTCAGTGTTTATGCTGCTGTCAGTGTTCATGCTGCTGTCAGTGTTCATGCTGCTGTCAGTGTTCATGCTGCTGTCAGTGGTCATGCTGTTGTCTGTGGTCATGCTGCTGTCTGTCAGTGCTGCTTTCAGTGGTCATGTTGCTGTCTGTGCTGCTGTCTGTCAGTTCTGTTGTCTGTGGTCATGCTGCTGTCACTGGGGAGGTAGACCCATATGTCTGTCTGTCTTCTGAAGCTGCTTTAACATTTTACTGTAGTGGGCCAAATCAGGGTCACACAGAGTGATTCTTGGTAGTCTTAAACAAATCTACTTTGAAACAAAAGTCTACACCTCACGCACATGGTTATGGGCTTCAAAAAAAGAAGACACCTGTACTGAAATGTATTACATTTTGAGTTTGCATCCCAATATTACACTTTACATACATCACAGAAGACTGAATATAACAAAACTGTTTGACGTACAAACGCTGGATTTACATTGGAATTCTTTGTTAATAATACAACTATGGAAAATATCAATAATATTCCACCCATGTGGCCAAAGAGGGTGCTGTTGGTCATTGACTGCAGGAAAGGGCTACAGGACAAGTTTTATTTTTTTAAACCAGATCTCTATTTTTGATGTAAAGTGCATTCGGAAAGTATTCAGACCCCTTTACTTTTTCCACATTTTGTTACATTACAGCCTTATTCTAAAATTGATCAAATACAAATGTTTTCTCATCAATCTACACAAAATACTCCATAATGACAAAGTGAAACCGTTTTTTATACATTTTTGCAAATGTATCAAAAATATATAAAAAAATACCTTATTTACATAAGTATACAGACCCTTTGTTATGAGACTCGAAATTGAGCTCAAGTGCATCCTGTTTCCATTGATCATCCTTGAGATGTTTCTACAACTTGATTGGAGTCCACCTGTGGTAAATTCAATTGATTGGACATGATTTGGAAAGGTCCCACAGTTGACAGTGCATGTCAGAGCAAAAACTAAGCCATGAGGTTGAAGGAATTGTCCGTAGAGCTCCGAGACAGGATTGGGTCGAGGCACAAATCTGGGGAAGGGTACCAAAAACATTCTGCAGCATTGAAGGTCCCCAAGAACACAGTGGCCTTCATCATTCTTATATGGAAGACATTTGGAACCACCAGGACTTTTCCTAGAGCTGGCCACCTGGCCAAACTGAGCAATCAGGGGAGAAGGGCCTTTGTCAGGGAGGTGACCAAGAACCCGATGGTAAATCTGACAGAGCTCTATAGTTCCTCTGTGGAGATGTACATTTTTACATTTTAGTCATTTAGCAGACGCTCTTATCCAGAGCGACTTATCCAGAGCGACTAGTGAATGCATACATTTCATACAATTTCATACATTTTTTTGTACTGGCCCCCCGTGGAAATCGAACCCACAACCCTGGCATTGCACACACCATGCTGGCGTTGCAAACACCATGCTCTACCAACTGAGCCACAGGGAAGGCCATGTGGCTGGGAGATGGGAGAACCTTCCAGAAGGACAAGCATCTCTGCAGCACTCCACCAATCAGGCCTTTATGGTAGAGTGGCCAGACGGAAGCCAATCCTCAGTAAAAGGCACATGACAGCCTGCTTGGAGTTTGCCAAAACTGGTCTGGTGAAACCAAGATTGAACTCCTTGGCCTCAATGCCAAACGTCATGTCTGGAGGATACCTGAGAGAATGCCAAGAGTGTGCAAAGCTGTCATCAAGGCAAAGACTGGCTACTTTCAAGAATCTCAAATATAAAATATATTGTGATTTGATTTGAGATTCTTCAAAGTAGCCACCCTTTGCCTTGATGACAGCTTTGTACACGCTTGTCATTCTCTCAACCAGCTTCATGAGGTAGTCACCTGGAATGCATTTCAAGTAACAAGGTGTGCCTTGTTAAAAGTTACATTTATAAACTTTCCTTCTTAATGCGTTTGAGACAATTAGTTATGTTGTGACAAGGTAGGGGTGATATACAGAAGATAGCCCTATTTGGTAAAAGCCCAAGTTCATATTATGGCAACAACAGCTCAAATAAGCAAAGAGAAACGACAGTCCATCATTACTTTAAGACATGAAAGACAGTCAATCCGAAAAATGTCAAGAACTTTGAAAGTTTCTTCAAGTGCAGTCACAAAAACCATCAAGTGCTATGATGAAACTGTCTCTCAAGAAGACCGCCACAGGAAAGAAGACCCAGAGTTACCTCTGCTGCAGAGGATAAGTTCATTAGAGTTAACAGCCTCAGAAATTGCAACCCAAATAAATGCTTCAGAGTTCACGTAACAGACACATCTCAACATCAACTGTTCAGAGGAGACTGCGTGAATCAGGCCTTCATGGTCGATTGCTGCAAAGAAACCACTGCTAAAGGACACCAATAAGAAGAAGAGACTTGCTTGGGCCAAAGAAACATGAGCAATGGACATTAAACTGGTGGAAATCTGGTGGAAATCTTTTCTTCCAACCGCCGTGTTTTTGTGAGACGCAGAGTAGGTGAACGGATGATCTCCGCATATGTAGTTCCCAACGTGAAGCATGGAGGAGGTGTGATGGTGTGGGGGTGCTTTTCTGGTGACACTGTCAGTGATTTATTTAGAATTCAAGGCACACTTAACCAGCATGGCTACCACAACATTCTGCAGCGATACGCCATCCCATCTGTTTTGCGCTTAGTGGGACTATCATTTATTTTTCAACAGGACAATGACCCAAACACACCTCCAGGCTGTGTAAGGGCTATTTGACCAACAAGGAGAGTGATGGAGTGCTGCATCACATAACCTGGCCTCCACAATCATCCGACCTCAACCCAATTGAGATGGTTTGGGATGAATTAGACCGCAGAGTGTAGGACAAGCAGCCAACAAGTGCTCAACATATGTGGGAACTCCTTCAAGACTGTTGGAAAAGCATTCCTCATGAAGCTGGTTGAGAGAATGCCAAGAGTGTGGAAAGCTGTCATCAAGGCAAAGGGTGGCTACTTTTAAGAATCTGAAATATGTATATATTTTTTGATTTGTTTAACACTTTTTTGGTTACGACATGATTCTATATCTGTTTTTTCATAGTTCTGATGTCTTTACGATCATTCTACAATGTAGAAAATAGTAAAAATAAAGAAAAACCCTTCAATGAGTAGGTGTGTCCAAACTTTTGACTGGTGCTGTATATTTGCAAACACTTCTAAAAAAAACGGTTATTGCTTTGTCGTTATGGGGTACTGTGTGTATATTCATCAGGGAAAAAACAATCGAATCAATTTCAGAACAAGGTCAAGGAGTATGAACACTTTTATGTTTTCACTTGTTTTTGAGAAACGTACCCCAAACAGCAAATCACTTCCTCATTGTGTAGTATGGGTTCCTGAAAAAACATGAACAAATGCTCTAAAAACACCCAAATACTGTACATCCTTTTAGAAATGTCAAAACTCTCAGTATGATTATATAGGTCTTTAGATGTTGTATAAATGACATTGTGTCATCTGCAACGTTATATTCCCTTTTGTGCTACTCAAGACCAATGTTCCCACTAAGCTGCACGCGGGCGCACAGCTCCCTGGGACTGCCGCTCAGCCCGTGCAAAGAAGCACAAGATTGAGCTTTGCTCAACTTTCTAGAGTTTTCCCCATTAGTTAACACTATCAACATGTCCCTTTACTGCGGGACCTGTGATCGAATCAACACAATATTACCCACTTTCAATGCAACATACCGAAAGAAAGTGAACTATGCAAGACTTAGTTTGCTAAACTAACTATGCAAGAGATTTTGTAGAAGGTATCTGAGTAGAATTCTATTGCATTGACAGGCACCACTCAGACCCGTAATCTACACAGACCAGTGTGCCATAACCAATCAGAGCTGCAGTAGGCCTATATGCAAATAGACGATTGCCATATATGGATCGGTGCCATTCACTTTGAACTGGACTGTTTTTACAGCATCAGCGGTCATGAGGAAATGCGCTTGTTTTGAGATCAAAGCGAGAGCTACGTTTAGCGACGTGTGCACATTTGTAAATGTGTTCATATCCTTAGCTAGTTAGTGAGTTATTAGCCCAGTTATTGATCATCTGTAGTCAGCAATGGGGGAGTGATTGCTTCCTACAAGAGTACAAAACATTTGCATTTCTAGACATCTTTGAAAATGAAGTCAGGTAAATAGCTTTTTTTGTCTTAAAGGGGCAGTGTTGTATTTTGAGACGGGCTTGAATAAGCTAAGTAGCCAATAGGCAGAGGGTAGCATAATTTATCTGATTCTCTGTAATAATGGTATGGGAATAATGATGGATTTTATTTTGTAAAGTGGTTTCTTGCATCAAACAACATTTTCAGTCACCTCCTTGTCTGAAGGACAAGTGGATAAACAGGTTCATGTCAAGCCCTGCCTACATTATGATCCACAGTAGCCTACTTGACCACTGTTAAAACTAACTTAAAGCTAGTGCAGCCTCAGTGTTCACAGTAAACGTGCACTCAAAGTTTTTAGTTTTTATTTTATTTTATTTCACCTTTATTTAACCAGGTAGGCCAGTTGAGAACAAGTTCTCATTTACAACTGCGACCTGGCCAAGATAAAGCAAAGCAGTGCGACAAAAACAACAACACAAAGTTGCACATGGGATAAACAAACGTACAGTCATTAGAAATAGAAAAGTCTATATACAGTGTGTGCAAATGAAGTAAGGAGGTCAGGCAATAAATAGGCCATAGTAGCGAAGTAATTACAATTTAGAAAATTAACACTGGAGTGATGATGTGCAAGTATAGGGTGCTGGGCCACCACAAGCAGCCAAAACAGCTTCAATGGGCCTTGACATAGATTCTAAAAGTGTCTGGAATTTCCTGTGTGGAAGCACCCCCTGTTTTCAGTATACTTTGTATCCCTCATTTACTCAAGTGTTTCATTTATTTTGGCAGCTACCTGTAGAATGGCCCGAGATGTATCCCTCAATTCACACCAAAATGGAATATAACGTTGCGGATAAAGTTTGGAATGACACAATTTCATGTGAACAGTACAACATCTAAAGACCTGCATCACTATACTGAGAGTGTGTCCGTTTCTAAAAGGATGTATTTGGGTGTATTTAGGCCTTTGTTAATGATATTTCAGGGGCTCATACTACACAATGAGGAAAAGTAAGTGATTTGCTGTTTGAGGTAAGTTTCTCAACAACAAGTGAAATCCCAAAAATGTGTCTGGACCCTTCGATAACATGTAATTTACATAACAAAATAGATATTTTAAAGTCTGCCTGGCTACCAACCCACTGCTTTATGTGTTTATGCATATGTATGTGTATGTGGGGCCAGTAACGTTATACTGCCTTACACAAATCTTTGATCTGTTGTAATGGCCAGGTGTAATATCTGATTCATGTGGTATTTAGTTTCCTGATGACAAACAAGCCACACAATCAGAATATCATGAAGTACCAAAAATGTCTGACTGTCTGGACAGAAAAATCATTTAAAGTCAGAAAATAATTGACATACTGTAGATACTGCACTTTGCCTTTATAGGGCAGTATAGTCAGGGGGTCCATTTCCTGCTGTGATCTGAGGCAGGGGACAGGGCAACGCTGTCAGAGATTACATCTGCTGAGGCTGGCCAGACGTGGGTTTGATCCCTGGACAGTCTGTCTGTCTGTCTGTCTCTCTCTGTCTGTCTGTCTGTCTGTCTGTCTGTCTGTCTGTCTGTCTGTCTGTCTGTCTGTCTGTCTGTCTGTCTGTCTGTCTGTCTGGTGGTGGCTCAGGGTTATCACTGCCTGGCACTACTCTATGAGACATGGTGTGACACTAACAGAACTTGTATAAGGCTATGCCACTGCTTAGTAGTGTTTATATCTATCGCTCAGAAGAAAATCTGCCTTAGTATTTACACATTTCAAATAATGTTCTTACGGTACTGTATATCCACATGATTCCTCTCTGCCATAAAGTACTTCCCCTCTCTCCCCCTGTCTGTTCCTAACCTGCTGTAAAGGCCTCTCTCTCTACCTTCTGTAAAGGCCTCTCTTCCCCTGTCTGTTCCTAACCTGCTGTAAAGGCCTCTCTCTCTACCTTCTGTAAAGGCCTCTCTTCCCTTGTCTGTTCCTAACCTGCTGTAAAGGCCTCTCTCTCTACCTTCTGTAAAGGCCTCTCTTCCCCTGTCTGTTCCTAACCTGCTGTAAAGGCCTCTCTCCCTCTGTCTGTTCCTAACCTGCTGTAAAGGCCTCTCTCCCTCTGTCTGTTCCTAACCTGCTGTAAAGGCCTCTCTCCCTCTGTCTGTTCCTAACCTGCTGTAAAGGCCTCTCTACCTGTCTGTTCCTAACCTGCTGTAAAGGCCTCTCTCTCCCTCTGTCTGTTCCTAACCTGCTGTAAAGGCCTCTCTCCCTCTGTCTGTTCCTAACCTGCTGTAAAGGCCTCTCTCCCTCTGTCTGTTCCTAACCTGCTGTAAAGGCCTCTCTCCCTCTGTCTGTTCCTAACCTGCTGTAAAGGCCTCTCTCTACCTGTCTGTTCCTAACCTGCTGTAAAGGCCTCTCTCCCTCTGTCTGTTCCTAACCTGCTGTAAAGGCCTCTCTCCCTCTGTCTGTTCTTAACCTGCTGTAAAGTTCTCTCTCTCCCTGTCTGTTCTTAATCTGCTGTAAAGTTCTGTCTCTCCCTGTCTGTTCTTAACCTGCTGTAAAGGCCACGACCAGCACGCCCCTAGTGTGGGGGAGGAAAGGTCACTGACGCTTGGCCAGACTCTGGACCTGTCAGTGGGGGAGAGGTTGGGTCAGAGACAGGGGGAGAGAGGGGTAGAGGTCAAAGCCACCTGGGGCTTAGAGAGAGGGGGAGAGACCGGGGGAAAGAGGGGGGAGAGACCGGGAGAAAGAGGGGGGAGAGACCGGGGGAAAGAGGGGGGAGAGACCGGGAGAAAGAGGGGGGAGAGACCGGGGGAAAGAGGGGGGAGAGACCGGGAGAAAGAGGGGAGAGAGACCGGGGGAAAGAGGGGGGAGAGACCGGGGGAAAGAGGGGGGAGAGACCGGGGGAAAGAGGGGGGAGAGACCGGGAGAAAGAGGGGGGAGAGACCGGGGGAAAGAGGGGGGAGAGACCGGGAGAAAGAGGGGGGAGAGACCGGGGGAAAGAGGGGGGAGAGACCGGGGGAAAGAGGGGGGAGAGACCGGGGGAAAGTGGGGCTACAGTGAGAGACTAAATAAGTACTATGTAGACAAAAGTATGTGGACACCCCTTCAAATTAGTGGATTCAGCTATTTCAGCCACACCCGTTGCTGACAGGTGTATAAAATCGAGCACACAGCCGTACAATCTCCATAGACAAACATTGGCAGTAGAATGGCCTCACTGAAGAGCACAGTGACTTTCAATGTGGCACCGTCATAGGATGCCACCTTTCCAACAAGTCAGTTCACCAAATGTCTGCCCTGTTAGAGCTACCCTGGTCAACTGTAAGTGCTGTTACTGTGATGTGGAAACGGCTAGGAGCAACAACAGCTCAGCTGCGAAGTGGTAGGTCACACAAGCTCATAGAAGGGGACCCCCGAGTTCCAAACTGCCTCTGGAAGCAACGTTCTTTTGAATACATCTCTGTTCTATGAAGCGCATGGATATGTCCCATTATGAAATCTTCCCTCAGTCTCTCACCCACTCAATGTTCAGATGTCCTCAGCCCATGCAGCTTGGGGTTGTCATTCAGTAGTAGCTGATGATGATTTATCTGTGGTGCAGGCCTGAGAGGTTCACAGCTGCATCCACAGCTGCTCAGCAATCAGCCAGACAACATCACACTACAGCTGTGATCAGAACAACACCAGAAATTAATTATTCTTCCAACTTTCCCCAATACTTTATATAGTCTATTGTAACTTGGCGTGCCAGAAAAGTTAAACTGCAGACATGAACAATTTATTCATCTATAATAGGCGTCCACGACCATATCGGAAACTTCTGTTTTGTTTCTATTTATTTGTCAAATCTAAGAGTAGGGTTACCTGTAGATGTTGCTAATGCAGCACCTTTGCTGTTTCTGCTGTCGTGTACAGTGTACCCTTTAAACTATGTCTGTCTGGGTTCCTGCTGACTCTGGCATTTCAGGGAGCCCTGCTTGTCTGAGGAATTACTGAGTTCCCAGTTGACTGCTATCCTGATGTGACCCACAAGTAAGAGTTTACTAAGAAGAAGACAGAGACACATTACTCTGGTCCCTCTGGCTCTGGTTTAAACTCTGGTTTAAACTCTGTTCATCCATTATATTAAGGGTAGAGGAGAAACACCACATGTTTATGCTAATGTTCGAGCACCTTACCTGAATTAAAACATCCTTACACATTAATCTCTCTCTCTCTGGCATTAAATGCCTTTGTGTTTCCACCTAGAACACCTACAGTATACTTTCCCCCTCTCTCACTTTCTCTCTCCATCCTTTCCTTCCTCTTTTCCTCTGTCTGTAGTAGATTTCACAGTTGGATTAGTCTTGGTGATGTGTAGCGATTATAATGCTGTGTCAGCCCTAAACGAGGGCCTGCTCATTGTTCCAACAGTCACACAGTAGTTATTAAGCCTCCACACTGCCTGGTCTGCCGTGGGGAGTCCAGAGCGTCAGGGGGAGTAGACGATAATACCTCAGTCCCACATCACCTGACCTCAACACAGCTACATTGCCTCTTATTTACCGTAGTTGGAACCTTCTTCTGACCACAAAGGGTGTTTCTCAGTATGCATACTACCGCGCTCCACACTCATTCTCTGAGTTCCTTCTCCGAGGACGTTCTTTTGAGTATGTTCTTGTGAGGATGAGAATACGAAGAACGCATAAAATTGTACATTTGAGAAGCACTGCACACTCCCATGCTACTGCATTGCCTTTGACCAATACAGACTAAACAAGATACAGTGCCTTCAGAAAGTATTCATACCCCTTTACTTTTTCCATGTTTTGTTGTGTTACAGCCTGATTTTAAAATGTATTAAATTGAGATTTTACCCCATAATGTCAAAGTGGAATTTTGTTTGTAGAACATTTTCGAAATTAATAAAAAATGTAAAGCTGAAATGTCTTGAGTCAGTAAGTATTCCACTCCATTGTTATGGCAAGCTTAAATAAATTCCAGAGTAAAACTGTTCTTAACAAATCACATAAGTTCATGGACTCATTCTGTGTTCAATAATAGTGGTTAACAGGATTTTTGATTGACTACCCCATCTCTGTACCCCACATATACAATTATATTTAAAGTCCCTCAATCAAGTAGTGAATTGTAAGCGCATATTCAACCACAAAGACCAGGGAGGTTTTTCAATGGCTCGCAAAGAATGGCGCCGATTGGTAGATCTGTTAAAAAAAAATCAAAAAGCAGACACTGAATATCCCTTTGAGCATGGTGAAGATATTAATTAGGCTTTGGATGGTGTATCAATACACCCAGTCACTACAAAGATACAGTAGTCCTTCCTAACTCAGTTGCCGGAGAGGAAGGAAACTGCTCAGGGATTTCACCATGAGGCCAATGGAGATTTTAAAACAGTTACAGAGTTTAATGGTTGCGATCGGAGAAAACTGAGGACGAATCAACAACATTGTAGTTATTCCACAGTACTAGCCTAAATGGCAGAGTGAAAAGAAGGAAGCCTGTACAGAATATAAATATTCCAAAACATGCATCCTGTTTGCAACAAGGCACTTAAGTAATACTGCAAAAGATGTGGCAAAGAAATTTACTTTTTGTCCTGAATACAAAGCGTTATGTTTGGGGGAAATCCAACATATCACTGAGTACCACTCTTCATATTTTCAAGCAAGGTGGTGTCTGCATCATGTTATGGGTATGCTTGTCATCGGCAAGGATTAGGGAGATTTGGGGATAAAAAGAAACGGAATACAGCTAAGCACAGGCAAAATCCTAGAGGTGTCACGTCCTGACCAGTAAAGAGGTTATTTGTTATTGTAGTTTGGTCAGGACGTGGCAGGGGGGGTGTTTGTTTTATGTGGTTCGGGGTTTGTTGATATATGTGTTTATGTAGAGGGGTGTTTGTTTAGAGTATTCCGGGGTTTTGGTTATCTTCTATGTTGTGTATTTCTATGCTCTATCTATGTTGTGTATTTCTTTGTGTTGGCCTGGTATGGCTCTCAATCAGGAACAGCTGTACATCGTTGTTGCTGATTGAGAGTCATACTTAGGTAGCCCTGTTTTCACCTGTCCCTTGTGGGAAGTTGTTGTTGCACTGCTGTGTTAGCCTGCAATACTGTTAGTTCGTACGTTTTCTTGTTTTGTTTCTTACATGTCTCTAATAAAAGATAAAATGAGCACTCAACCCGCTGCGCCTTGGTCCAGTATATACGACAACCGTTACAAGAGGAAAACCTGGTTCAGTCTTCTTTCCAACAGACACTGGGAGACAAATTCACCTTTCAACAGGACAAAAGCCAAAAATGCAAGACCAAATATACACTGGAGTTGCTTACCAAGACAACATTGAATTTTCCTGAGTGGCCTAGTTAGTTTTTTACTTAAATCGGTTTGAAAATCTATGGCAAGACTTGAAAGATAAAGTATGTTGCCTGACTACTCAATGTGAATGTGCAACTTTTCATTCTGAAGACGGAGTTCATTTTCTCTCGCTTCTGCTCAAAACCAGCCTCCATTGCTTTAAATACGTTCTTTGTCGTTTTTTACATAGTTGTGTAATATTAGGGGGCGCAGACAGACATGGCAGCTCTGCTTCTAGCTCCTAAGCAATTTTGCACCATTTGTTTTGGGGGGGGGGGGGGTTATTTCTTACATTATTAGCCCAGAACGTTTTTTTGTGTTGTTACATACAGCCCAAAATAACTTTCGGATATCATATCCTATTCATCTATTGCTGTATACAGGGCATTTAGAAAGTATTCAGCCCCCTTCTCTTTTTCCAAATGTTGTTACGTTATAGCCTTATTCTAAAATTGATTACATTTATTGTTTTACTCATCAATCTACACACAATACCTCATTATGACAAAGCAAAAACAGTTTTTTAGAAATCAGACCCTTTGATATGAGACTCAAAATTGAGCTCAGGTGCATCCTGTTTCCATTGATCATCCTTGAGATGTTTCTACAACTTGATTGGAGTCCACCTGTGGTAAATTCAATTGATTGGACATGAGTTGTAAAGGCACACACCTGGCTATATAAGGTTCCAAAGTTGACAGTGTATGTCAGAGCCAAAACCAAGCCATGAGGTTGAAGGAATTGTCTGTAGAGCTCCGAGACAGGATTGTGTCGAGGCACAGATCTGGGGAAGGGTACCAAAAAATGTCTGCAGCATTGAAGGTCTCTAAGAACACAGTGGCCTTCATCATTTTTAAATGGAAGAAATTTGGAACCACCAAGACTCCTCCTAGAGCTGGCCGCCCGGCCAAACTGAGCAATCGGGGGAGAAGGGCCTTGGTCAGGGATGTGACCAAGAACCCAATGGTCACTCTGACAAAGCTCCAGAGTTCCTCTGTGGAGATGGGAGAACCTTCCAGAAAGACAACCATCTCTGCATCACTCCACCAATCAGGCCTTTATGGTAGAGTGGCCAGACGGAAGCCACTCCTCAGTAAAATACACACGACAGTCCGCTTGAAGACCTAAAGGACTCTCAGACCATGAGAAACAAGATTCTCTGGTCTGATGGAACCAAGATTGAACTCTTTGGCCTGAATGCCAAGCTCCACGTTTGGCACCATCCCTATGGTGAAGCATTGTGGTGGCAGCATCATGCTGTGGGGATGTTTTTCAGCGGCAGGGACTGGGAGACTAGTCAGGATCAAGGGAAAGATGAATGGAGCAAAGCTCCCCATCCAACCTGACAGAGCTTGAGAGGATCTGCAGAGAAGAATGGGAGAAACTCCCCAAATACAGGTGTGCCAAGCTTGTAGCATCATACCCAAGAAGCCTCGAGGCTGTAATCGCTGCCAAAGGTGCTTCAACAAAGTACTGAGCATTTCGCTACACCCGCAATAGCATCGGCTAAATATGTGTATGGAACCAATACAATTTGATTTGATTAGATTTTGATTTAATTTACGTCAATAATCCTGGGAACATTCAGATGCATGCTTCGAAATGTGTGCAAATGAAGAACGCATCTGAGAACTGCCCTTCATTCTCCGTTTTAAATTCTTTGTTTTCGACTCATACTCATTCCGTGCTTCAATTTGCGTGCTCGGAGCATGGTAATATACATATTGAGAAACACCCAAGGTTTAGATTGTGGTCACAGAGACAGTTATAGGAGAGCAGACTGTATATGGTGCCTTTAGTCCCTTTAATATCAAACAAACCTTTTGAATTCAGGAACAAAAGTCTTATTATTGCAACAACAACAAAAAATATTGAAAGGAAAACATTAACCCAAAAGTATTGAGAGCAAAATAAAAAATATTACAAGGAAATAATTTTGTAAGGCAAGAACAAAATTAATTATAAATTAATTCCCAAAAATGATATCATGCGATGAAACACTGCAAAGTTTTGGCACATTCGTTCCGTGTAGGCAGGGTTTTGAGGAGGCATAGATGATGTGTCTCAGTTGGTCAACTTGTTTTGAAGTGACGTTTTTTTACTTTTCCATTTCGGATAAAACGGCTCAGTGGCTAGTTGCTACTAGCTAGCTAACCCACTGGGACTGACTAGCCCGGCTAGGTATCGTTACCTTTACAACAAGGAGGCCATTGGGAAACACCCTTAGGTAAGTGCCTTTTGTGTCTTGTAATTTCACATTTAAAACATGCATTAAAAGAATTATCTAGCTAACTAGCATAGTTATATAATTTATATCACAGCCAGCAAGCAAGATAGGATGCACTGAATTTACTCTCAAGAAATGCACTACAGGCCCTTCTCATGACTCCAGAGCTGTATGGCCTTGGGTTTGCGAGAGCTATGGCACTACTATCTGAAGCTTTTCATTAGAGTACACATTAGCGTGTGCATGTACTATAAACAATTTTCTTTTGCATTTGTTTCTTTTTTTGTGACCTGGCTCGCACACTGGCTGTGTGTGTGTGTCCGCCTGTCTGTCCTGTCTGCCTGCCTGTCTGTCTCTCTGTCTGACATCTTCACAGAGTAGTGAGCACATGTAGGAGCAGCTCATCCTCATGGAGTTCATCTAAACCATCTGATAGTAGGTATCCTATATTAGGTAGGCCTACTACTACTTGGATAGATAGGAGGTGGAGGTTGCAAGCATAGAGGTAGATCATGTCTACATTATCTAACTCTATGGTTGCAAGTCATTACAAGTCATTACTTGGTACTGATTCTCATCATAGGGAGTACCATTATGACTTTGACCTAAAAGTAATGTTACCGTGTGAGTTGCATCCCGATTCTCCACCCTTCTCCCAAAGTGTGCACTTGCACACTTTCTTGCATTGATTTATCAATGCTGGAAACTCCCTCCTGCCAATGCTTACACCCCATCGTATGCTTTTAAATCCATGACGAGAAGTGTGCAAGTGCACACTTGTGGAGAAGTGGGATATGCTCTCTGAACCACCTCTATGCCTAGCCCTGTAGCTGAATCCTACAGCAATATTCTGATTTAAGTGCTACTCTATGGCATGGTAGAGTTCACAGTAGAGTTCAAATTGAATTACACCGAGTGTACAAAACATTATGATAATGAGTTTCACCCCCTTTTGCCCTCAGAACAGCCTCAATTCGTCGGGGCATGGACAAGGTATCGAAAGCGTTCCACAGGGATGCTGGCCCATGTTGACTCCAATGTTTCCCACAGTTGTGTCAAGTTGGCTGGATGTCCTTTGTGTGGTTGACCATTCTTGATACACACAGGAAACTGTTTAGCATGAAAAACCCAGCAGCGCTGCAGTTCTTGACACACTCAAATAGGTGCACATGGCACCTACTACCATACCCCGTTCAAAGGCACTTAAATATTTTGTCTTGCCCATTCACCCTCTGAATGGCATACGCAATCTGTCTCCCTGTCTCAAGGCTTAAAACACTTCTTTAAACTTTCTTCTACACTGATTGAAGTGGATTTAACAAGTGACATCAGTAATGGATCATAGCTTTCACCTGGATTCCCCTGGTCAGTTTATGTCATTGAACGAGTGTTCCTAATGTTTTGTAGACTCAGTGTATTTTCTTATTGTTGTCCCATCCTCCACCACTGAGTTCACCACTAAGTGACATTTTGTTTGATGCAAGGCAAGTTTGTTTGCATACATTAGTAAATATTGTCACTTGTCAACACTACAGAGACTCTGTAAGGGGGCTGATATCTATGATATGGACTCCCTTACCAAAACAACTGGCTTCTGGCAAATGGTTGTGGCAAACATGGCAGCAAGCTCATATTTTCACATCCAAATTAGTTTGGTGGCAAACTGTTGCAGTAAATTTGAGTCAAGCTGATATTTTTGCATACAAATTAGTTTTAGGGAAAACTGTTGAGGTAAAATTGAGGCAACTTGTGAACTTCTAGCAAACAATTTTGGGAAACTTGTGGTGAACATTCTGTTTGCTGCAAACTCTATATGAAAATGAAAATTAGATCAGATTTTTCGTTACTGTTTGTTAACATTGAAATGTGGTATCTACATAAACCAAATCACATAACTTTAAATGAACTTACTTTGAGAAAAAACTTAAACATTCAATGTAGTAAATATACTTAACATGTATTCAATGTCTTAACAGATCAAAATAAAACTAATACAACTTGAAATCATCAGCATGTGTTACGCTGGTATAAAGGATTTGGAGACAGGCGCAGGAATACATCTGGGTTTTTAATACATAAACACGTATACAAAACACTGGGATGTACCCAAACAAAATAGCGATGGTAAACCTCGTAGAACGACACGGGACGAGACTCGTAATACACAATGCACAAACCGCGAAGCACAGGCTGAGACAATGCAAAAGTACTCATACGACCAACGGACATGCGAACAATAATCGACAGCCCAATGGGGAAACAAAGGGCACATTTATACAAATACAATCAGTGAGGAATTGGAACCAGGTGTGCGTAATGACACAGTTCAGTGCAGCCTAGAACTCCGGTGACGTCGACCTCCGGAACTGGTGAACATAATGAGCAGCAGTACCTGGGGGATCCGTGACAGCATGGTAATGAGGAAAAGAGCAAAGACTGGATATTTCCCCAATAAATTGTTTATTTAATATTTTTTGTAGCTACAACATTTACATGAGAGAAATGTGAACACTATGGGGATGATGACCTTAGCATGTTTAAAGGGGTAACTACAGAATTATTTGGTATTTCAAATTAATTGTTGTGATAGAATGAAAGCGTAGTAGAATGCGCTTCACCAACGACAACCGTGACAGAATCACCCACCAACTAAGGACCAAGCAGCGGAAGAAGGCTGGCAAGGACTGGGAGACCGGGAGGCACCCCCAAGAATTTTTTAGGGGGGGGCACAAGGGCTGTGTGACGGGGCAGGAGCTGCCCGCCAGTCAACAGTCGCCAGAGCTGCCCGCCAGTCAACAGTCGCCAGAGCTGCCCGCCAGTCAACAGTCGCCAGAGCTGCCCGCCAGTCAACAGTCGCCAGAGCTGCCCGCCAGTCAACAGTCGTCCGAGCTGCCCGCCAGTCAACAGTCGTCAGAGCTGCCCGCCAGTCAACAGTCGTCAGAGCTGCCCGCCAGTCAACAGTCGCCAGAGCTGCCCGCCAGTCAACAGTCGTCAGAGCTGCCCGCCAGTCAACAGTCGTCAGAGCTGCCCGCCAGTCAACAGTCGTCAGAGCTGCCCGCCAGTCAACAGTCGTCAGAGCTGCCCGCCAGTCAACAGTCGCCAGAGAGGTCAGACTGCACTGAACTGCCGGAGTGGCCAGACTGCGCTGAACTGCCGGAGTGGCCAGACTGCGCTGAACTGCCGGAGTGGCCAGACTGCGCTGAACTGCCGGAGTGGCCAGACTGCCCTGAACTGCCGGAGTGGCCAGACTGCCCTGAACTGCCGGAGTGGCCAGACTGCCCTGAACTGCCGGAGTGGCCAGACTGCCCTGAACTGCCGGAGTGGCCAGACTGCCCTGAACTGCCGGAGTGGCCAGACTGCCCAGACTGTCCCGAGTTGCCAGACTGTCCCGAGTTGCCAGACTGCCCAGACTGTCCCGAGTTGCCAGACTGCCCAGACTGTCCCGAGTTGCCAGACTGCCCAGACTGTCCCGAGTTGCCAGACTGCCCAGACTGTCCCGAGTTGCCAGACTGCCCAGACTGTCCCGAGTTGCCAGACTGCCCAGACTGTCCCGAGTTGCCAGACTGCCCAGACTGTCCCGAGTTGCCAGACTGCCCAGACTGTCCCGAGCTGCCAGACTGTCCCGAGCTGCCAGACTGCCCAGACTGTCCCGAGCTGCCAGACAACCCAGACTGTCCCGAGCTGCCAGACTGCCCAGACTGTCCCGAGCTGCCAGACTGCCCAGACAGCCTGGAACGGCCTGAGCCGGAGCCACCTCCAGAAATGGGTGGGTTGGGGAGGGGGGGGTGTAGCACAGTGCCGTCGTTGACGGCAGCCACCCTCCCTTCCCTCCCTTTAGTAAAGGGGAATTTTTCTTTTGGTGTTGCTTGGGGTTATTTTTTGTTAAGGTGCTTCCGGGGTAGCACCTTTAAGGGGGGGTACTGTCACGTCCTGGCCAGTATAAGGTTAATTGTTTTGTAGTTTGGTCAGGACGTGGCAGAGGGTATTTGTTTTATGTGGTTCAGGGTGGTGTGTTTTGTTAAAAGGGTGTTTGATTTAGTAATTCCGGGTTTTGGTTTATGTTTAGGTATTTCTATGTGGAGTCTAGTGAGTGTATGTCTATGTTTGGTTAATTGGGGTTGGGACTCTCAGTTGAAGGCAGGTGTTGTCTATCTGCCTTTGATTGAGAGTCCCATATAGTAGGGTGTGTTTGTGTTTGGTATTTGTGGGTGATTGTTCTGTGTTGAGCCTTATGCTTTGCCAGACTGTTTGTTGTTAGTTCGTTCATTTTCTTGGTTTGTTATTTTGGTGTTCATTTTGTACTTATTAAAACGTTGAGATGAGCATAAACATACCTGCTGCGTTTTGGTCCTCCTTCACCGACGACAACCGTGACAAAAATATAATTATATATTAATCATACAAATATATAAAGGTTTATGTGCAACAGTAGTTGAACTAAAGACAAACAATCCAGCAATTGGGTCATCCAAACAAGCCAGGATGTTTTTGAATGTAACTTACATCTCAATGTCATGCATGCAAGAAGCCTGGACCTGTCTGGTGCACACACATTTCTCTGTATTCAGTTTGATTGAAGGACTCAATCAGTTGTTTTGCCTTGTAACTGGTTGCTTCTAGAACAAGAGAAGTAACAACATTATCAAGATGAGCTAGCTACTACTAGTTTAAAGCAATGAAAGATGTAATTGTTAGAAATAATTCATGTATGGGCTACATTTGAGAATACATGCATTTGCTTACCTTATCAATGTTGAAGACATTACACTCATTTAACATACTCACTTGAGTGATTGCACCACAAACATATTTCTAGGGTGTTGATGCATCCTCCTCCCAGCCTCTTCCAACACCACGGGTAGGTAAAGGGTGTCCATATGCTAACGTGACGTTTTGCTTTGATGTCAAGTCAACTCATATTGTTGTTACCTTAGCAGTTGTGCTAGCTAATATGCTACTGAACCGTGACACTAGCATATTGACATGCATATTAGTATTAAGACAGCAACATATTCACAAAAAATGTGTTTAGGCAAATCATTAGTTAGCTAGCTGCCTATCACACAAATTGTGCAAAAATATGATAGCTAACGTTAGCTAGCTAAGTGCTTGCCAGTCAGTGGCTCTGACAGATTGCAACTGGTATCAACAAAATGTCTTTCACTCTATCCTATAAAGCATGACATTGCTAACTAGGCATGATTTAGCTAATAAAATGTTAAAGTTTATTAGAACGTTGAATTAATAAGTTAGACACCTTTGCTAGCTAGCTAGCTAGATAGCTTGGTTTCCATTTTCCAAAAGATGTTTCTAATCCCCCTGATTTGGTCATCAACGGTTACTGGTCTTGGAACTTGTTGCCACAGGTTTGCCACAGATTCAAATTGAATCTTGAACTTGTGGGAAGTGTGCCGCAACAAATTCATTTTTGTAAGGACTGGAATAAATCGGATTCTTCTGAGTTCCTGTTGTCAGAAAGTTACAAACAATATTTTTGGAAGAAAAGCCTTTTCTATATTAGCTTATTTGCTCCAGTCCAGACCTGACAGTGTGCCTTTCAACTAATCTATTTTGTGTTCCAACCCATAGGAGAAGGGAGTAGTTCAGCTGAATAACGTCATTTCTGTGTGCAGGGAAACCCAGCAGCTGCTCCAGCAGACGGCCCCCTCCTGTCTTCCAGATGCTACTGACCAAGCTGCCCTCCATCAGCCTTGTGGATGCTCTCCCATGGGACGCAAGGGCTGGAGTGGCACCAAAATGGCTGAAAAATGCCTTGATGCCCTAAACCCCCTTCTTCCAATGATCTGCACTTGTTAACTCCCCTTCATGGATTTAAGGCAATGGTTTACTACAACCATGGTTGGGGGGAGTTCCGCCATATTCCTTACACCACCAGTTCATTCCTTTTAAGTCCATGAGGGGATTGTATGAACGCATACTTGGGCTTAGGGGTAGAGGGTCGGCTTGTGTCCTGATTCTTCACCTTTCCTCCCAAAGTGTGCACTAGTTCAGTGTTCCTCATTCTTTGCCCTGAAGGACAGCAGTGTGTAAATTGTCATCCCTACCTGTGCTATAACACCTAATAGAACTGCAATAAGACCTTACTTTTGTAAATTGAGTGAATTAATGGTTGGTTGTGACAACATGGACTAAACCGGAGCATACCTTTATCGTGAATAATAAAAAACAGTAATTGAATTGTGACTAGTGCACTTATCGTTATTGTACATTGATAATGTGTGTTAGGTTTCCACCTATGCTAACCTTTTTGCATAATTTCTGCTCCTTTTTCACAGGCAGTTCTAGGTGGTGACCTGTCTCCGTATCTGAGAGAAGCAGAGGAGGAACATCACCTCGTCCCCAATAACACTTGGCAACAGCTAATGGGGATCCATAATAAATACAAATACAAATAGTACTAATATTTATAACTGTGTCGATGAGAAGAGGAGGGCAGACTTATCCATTGTCGCTGAACTGTGTTCAGTCATGTTTACAGTTCCAATTTGTTACCAGCCACTAGTCACATGTTCAATAAGCTATTCTGCAAGTAGAATTACAATACAGAAATGTTCTTGCTCTTTAGTGAAGTTCTGCCAATCTTATGTTGGAAACCATTATCAAGGAAAACGAGGTGAACACTTTGTGGAAATTGTAACCTGTTTCTTGAACACCATTGATTGTTCTAAGGACAGTAATAACTGTTACTTGTACCTGTAATAAAATAATTTGTGATGGTTAATTGTGAAGACTCATTGCTACGGCATGGATATGACAAATCAATGAACTAATTAAACACTATTATTTATCTGCTTATGCCAATGATTTTCAGTCGACATTAGCAAAGAAAAACTCTATATGCAATAATGCCCATGTCTTGCAGCTTTAACAGTATTGAGTCAAGCAACAGCTTTGTCAATTGTCTCACAAAGGACTAACTCAAAGAATGCTGAGGTTATCCCCATCTACTCTCACTTAAATTTGAACAAATACACAAAACTTGGAGCTATTGTTACTGGCCATATATGCATAGATGGATGTGTTTAGAAAAATATGTTTTCGGATTAGTTTATGTTGCACCGTAGCTATCTAGAAATGATCACATTAATTTGTGTGACTCAACTTTCTAGCTAGCTTCTTAGCCTGTTAGCTAGCAAACATAGTTAGGTGCCGAAGATAATATTTCAGGGGATACAATCAACACATCTAGCTTCTGGAATTAGCAATCAAGCAAACAAGTTGCTAGCAAGTTATCAGTGCGCACGGTAGCCTATCTAACATACCTACATGTAGCTAGGATGGTAACAAACTGGATCAATGGGTGAGGCTGACCTGTCACCCGAAAACCGGTTGACCAACAGAGATGCATCATTTTAGGCTCCCTCTTAATAACCCTACCTGGAATGAATGCTCGCCCAAACTTTTCAAACGCAAAAAAATGCAAAGAAAGCTAAGTGTAGGTTAACTTAATCAAAGATAGAAAATATTTCAGGCAAAGAGGGAAGTGTTTCATTGCAATTGCGCTATCATTGAAAAGGTTTCACAGATTCTTTTTTGTTCCGTTCATTTACAATTCATTTGTTCTTGCCTTTTCAAAATGATTTCCTTGCAATATTATTTATTTTGCTCTGAAAACTTTTGGGTTAATGTTTTGCTTTCAATATCATTATTTTTGTTTGCAATACTAAGAATTTTGTTCTCAACTTCAAAAGGTTTGCTTGATATTAAAGGCACAAAAGTAATTCCATAGCTGTAGATTAGATTTAAAAATAAATGTATGTGCTCTTTGAATCTGTGTTAAAAAGGTAAACAGCTTAAACACCCCTTATCTTAACCACATAAAACTTACTGGAGATCAGTGTCAAGGGACAACTTCCTACTCCGAGTCTACCATAAGACCACAATCCTGTAAGTGGAGGCAGATACGGAAACTAAGGAATAATAGTAATGTTCTGACAGCTTATATAGCCCTGCAACATTCTTTCTGTTAAGCTGGGCCGGTTCTCTTCCTCTCTCTCGCTGTAAACCTCTAAGGGAAAATGATTCCCCATCTGAATATGTTAGGTTTTCAGCTTCCATTAAACTGGGATCTTGTAGTTTGTCAACACAAAGTCATTTTTATCCAAACAGTGCTTAACTTTACTGAGTTCTAGCTTTGCAAAGGGTTGTAAACATTAGCTGTGGCTGCTTTACAGCGACAAGCCTTCCTGGGCTGCATGGCTGCAGTAAAAGAGATATCATTTATAACAGCTCTGTCTCTATCTGTCTCTGTAACACACATTGATCCAGCTGATCTGAGGTATAAATCACAACAACACTGTTTGCTGTCAGAGCTCAGATGGAGTTATAGCCGGGAGGTGTTGTATTTTCCCTCACACAACTTTCAGCAAGTTTAGTAGAGAAAAGTTAAAGATGTCAACATAGCCTTCACACATTTGAAGTGTGACTACAAAGTATTTTCTGATGGTGTTTTATTTATTAGAGCTGTGTTATACTCTGCTTTCCTTTGTTGTCAATGCAAGGGGTGTGTGTGACCTGTGGAAGTTGTGTGTTTGATCAGTAGACCATGTCTCCTCCTATTAGCCCTTCAGCCTTACAGAGACGGAGAGAGAGAGAGTGTGTGTGTGTGTGTGTGTGTGTGTGTGTGTGTGTGTGTGTGTGTGTGTGTGTGTGTGTGTGTGTGTGTGTGTGTGTGTGTGTGTGTGTGTGTGTGTGTGTGTGTGTGTGTGTGTGTGTGTGTGTGTGTGTGTGTGTGTGTGTGTGTGTGTGTGTGTGTGTGTGGCAGGGGCTGTAGTGATGGATAGGACCGATGTCCCACCACTGACCCTGTATGACAACATCACTCACACTACAGGAGAGTTGATGAACCCTGAGTTAATATCAGCCATCAGTCCTGACACACACATAAACGCAAATGCACGCACGCAAGCACACACAGACACACACACACACACACACACACACACAAACAGAGCAGCTAACTGAAGGGACACATGGCAGGAATGGTGGTGTGACATTTCAGAGAAGGAGTGTTGTGGTGTAACAAGCATCGGTCTGCCGCTTAATTGGTCCAGTCTTGAGAAACCTCTTGTGTGTTTAGGAACACACAGACAAACACACACACACACACACACAAACACACTCACACTGGCTGGTTCTCAAGGACACATCTCAGATCCCAAGAACAGACTGGATGTATATCAGAGACAGGAGCTTGGACTGCTCTTCATAATGCATGAGCACTCTCTCTCTCTCTCTCTCTCTCTCTCTCTCTCTCTCTCTCTCTCTCTCTGTGTCTCTCTCTCACACACACACCTCAGAAGAAATGGAATATTGTCGTTCTGAAGCATTTATGACTGTAGTGTGAGAGTATTTGAAGATGTGGATGTGCATGCATTACGTGTGTATGATCTAAAATGAAAGGATATTGTGTCTTTGTTCTTATCATAAACATTAGATTATTTATATATATATATATAAATATATAATATATATATATATATATATGTATATATGTATATATATTATGGTATATATATATATATTATGGTTCGTACAGACAGTGGCAAGCCAAATTCAAGGACTTTCAAGTACTACTATGTACATTAGGACCATCAATTTGAAATGGTTCCTATTATGTAATTGTTTCTAGTCGCCACCAGATGGCAGTATTTCGCCACAACCTCATAAAAAAAAAGTAAACTACCTTATAATTCATCACTACCTAATATAATTTCTACTCAATTATACGTGTTTCGCTACTTATTTACTACATACATGAGTGGCAAGTCAGTACTGATGATGTTGACTGATTTGCTTATATGAACCGTAACTCAGTAAAATCTTTGAAATTGTTACATGTTGCGTTTATATTTGTGACTCGTTTCAGGAAACTAGGCTTATGTTGCGCGTCACTACTTCACAGGTGAGGCATTTGAACGTACATTTGTTTATTTTTTTATCAAAATGTATTTTTTTGCAGAAATGCCTTCTGGAACATGTGAATTTTCATTTGCCATAACAACAAACGTGTATGTCATCTGTAAATACGAATAGAATTGTTAAATTACGAGCCTAGTTGGTTTAGCCACAGAGAATGATAGGAACCTCCCAGTTAATGGATGGGCTGGACATGCTGAGAGATGAGTTTGGATTGGTCTGCTTCTATCTATAACATGAGCTGGTCAGTATGTGTAGGTAATCCTTTCTAACACAGCTTTTTTAAGATATCACTTAGTAGATCTGCAAAAAATCCACTTTCAAGAGGACTGACTTTTGAAATCAGTGGAATGCCCGGTGGAATTACAGTATGATAGCTAAGGAGATGGAGAAAATTCTGGACGTTTGATTGCAAATATGCAGAGGGAGTCGAAAAGAGAACACACAGAAGGCTGTTGTATAAAACACCTGTCTTCGGATTACATCTTCAAACAAAAAGCTTGGAGTTTGCCAAAAGGCACCTAAAAACACTCAGACCATGAGAAACAAGATTCTCTGGTCTGTTGAAGCACCTTTTGCAGCGATTACAGCCTCAAGTCTTCTTGTATCACGCTACAAGCTTGGCACACCTGTGTTTTGGGAGTTTCTTCCATTCTTCTCTGCAGATCCACTCAAGCTCTGTCAGGCTGGATGAGGAGCATTGCTGTACAGCTATTTTCAGGTCTCTCCAGAAATGTTAGATCGGGTTCAAGTCCGGGCTCTGGCGGGGCCATTCAAGGACATTCAGAGACTTGTTCCGAAGCCACTCCAGTGTTGTCTTGGCTGTTTGATTAGGGTCATTGTCCTGTTGGAAGGTGAACCTTCGCCCCAGTCTGAGGTCCTGAGCACTCTGGAGCAGGTTTTCATCAAGGATCTCTCTGTGCTTTTCTCCATTCATCTTTGCCTCGATCCTGACTAGTCTCCCAGTCCCTGCTGCTGAAATACATCCCCACAGCATGATGCTGCTACCACCATGCTTCACTGTAGGGATGGTGCCAGGTTTCCTCCAGACTTGACGCTTGGCATTCAGGCCATCAGATCAGGTTTCATCAGAGCAGAGAATCTTGTTTCTCATTGTCTGAGAGACTTTAGGTGCCTTTTGGCAAACTCCAAGCGACCTGTCATGTGCTTTATACTCAGGAGTGGCTTCCGTCAGGCCACTCTACCATTAAATCGTAATTGGTGGAGTGCTGCAGAGATGGTTGTCGTTCTGGAAGGTTCTCCCATCTCCACAGAGGAACTCCAGAGCGACCATCGGGTTCTTGATAACCTCCCTGACCAAGGTCCTTCTCCCCCGATTGCTCAGTTTGGCCGGGCGGCCAGCTCTAGGAAGAGTCTTGGTGGTTCCAAACTTCTTCCATTTAAGAATGATGGAGGCCACTGTGTTCTTGGGGACCTTCAATGCTGCAGAAATGTTTTGGTACCCTTCCCCAGATCTGTGCCTCGACACAATTCTGTCTCGGAGCTCTATGGACAAATCCTTCGACCTCATGGCTTGGTTTGTGCTCTGACATGCACTGTCAACTGTGGGACCTTATATAGACAGATGTGTGCCTTTACAAATCATGTCCATTCAATTGAATTTACCACAAGTGGACTCCAATCAAGTTGTAGAAACATCTCAAGGATGATCAATGGAAACAGGATGCACCTGAGCTCAATTTCGAGTCTCATAGCAAAGGGTCTGAAGACTTATGTAAACAAGGTATATCTGTTTTTTATTTTTAATAAATGTGCAAACATTTCTAAAAAACTGTTTTTGCTTTGTCATTATGGGGTATTGTCAGTAGATTGCTAAGGAAATTGTTTTATTTAATCCATTTTAGAATAAGGCTGTAACTTAACAAAATGTGGAAAAGGTCTAGGGGTCTGAATACTTTCCGAAGGCACTGTATGTATTGGAAGTCTCTTTGAATGCTTACAGTATGCTAATGTCTCTCTCCCTTGAGTTGTCATTAGTCTCTCAGCTCCAGTTAAGCTCCTCAGTTAACACATTTACAGACATGGAGAGAATAAGTAGCACTAGACAGTTTACCCAGCGCTCCATGTTTATACACACACACACAGTCCAAATGAAAAGAACAAAAAGCTAAAAAGGCTCCACACAAATATAGGTAGGTGTCCATACATCTCTGTACTACTCAACTAACTCACGACCTGACAGCTCCAGTCCAATCCAGCTGGAGGTATCTTCAATTTTTTAAACTATTACTACTAACAATCTTTAATTCTGTATCTATAACTGTAGTAAACAACAGTCATAAGTCTATCCTACGCCTCCCTGAGGCTCAGCCAGTTCACCTCATCCTCTCACCCCCCTCTCATCCCCCTCTCACCCCTAACTTCAAACCACTTATATCATCCAAAACAACTCAAACAAACATTTGTTCTGTAATGTTTTCTCTCTCTAAACTCTCTAAAGTCTCTTAACTGTAATTGAGGACAAATCCAGCTTGTCTCATCCTGTTAATTAGGCCTGTGTGGGAGGGGTTTATCCAGCATCTACAAATCCACTGTGTGTTATCTTCATCTGATAATCTAAAGAATATATTATGCAGATTACCGTCAGCAAGCCGTACGCAGTGCCAAGTTTGCGATGTGAACTCTCTGTGACTTCTGCCTCCTTTTCTATTTGCCAGTGTTACTTCAAAGACTACAGTGATCAAAGACTGAGAAAAAAATATCCCCTAATGTACCGCAGCGCTCGCAAACACAGCCTCCGTCATACCGAGGCACTCCGCGCCGTGCTGTGTTCACTGAACAAAGGCAGAGCCGGTTCTGATGCGTTTTATATTTTACCAATATAAGAACTGTCAGTCGTGGAAACATTTCATTTGATTTTGTGGGTTATGTTTCTATTTTGGAAAGTAAGCTGTGACACTGAATAAGTCATTAAAGAAGAGTGTGTGTGTGTGTGTGTGTGTGTGTGTGTGTGCGTGTGCGCGCGCGTGTGTGCGCGTGTGTGTGTGTGTGCGTGCATGCCTGGCCTAGAAAACACAGATCACAAGCCTGTATGAAAGAAGACCTAGGTTGTCATAAATGAAAGAGTGCCTATAGGGACGAGAGGGAGAAAGAAACGGCAATTTGTGTCACCAAATATGAGATTTAACAGCATAAAGGCCCACGCAGGGTTTGATGACAGGCCATGTATATGGTGTCTATATCCTGCTTAGTGACAGGTTACTGTTTATAGCTTGTTTTGTCCCTCAGCATTAGACACACTGCTTTTACACCCTCATATCCAATCATGTAAATACTCACACATAGCCTTCTGTATTATCCCAGTTTTAGAAGCAGACTTCAGCATTTTATTCTGATTCATGTTAGGTTTTTAAGCTGGACTAGACTGGACTCCCTGACAGCTCTTAACCCTCTCTCCTTTTAATCATCCCTCCTTCCTGCACTCCCTCCCTCTCACACCCTCCCTCCCTCCTTCCTTCCCCCGCCATACCTTATTCTGTCCCTTACCTTTCTCCCTCCCTCCATTTCTCTATCTGACTGATAGCTGAGCACTGTGAGAGACAGTGACCGGAGGACAGAGTTTAATTAGCAGTAGGTGTCCCTCAATCTGACCGTCCAGCCCTCACTGCCTGGACAAGCCTGTTAGTTACGCTCGTTATAGGCCTGGCACAAACACACAGATACACACACACACAAACACACACACAAACACACACACAAACACACAGGGCATCCTGTGGCTAGGTCTAATCCAGCAGCTCAGTGCAGTTACAGATAGCAGTAAGTGGGTCAGTGAAACAGAGGATATATGGTGTCAGAAAGTGCTCCCCTACAGGGTCGATTTACTGTGAACTTTGACTGACCCTTCTGAAGCAGCTATACACAATGGTTCTTAATCAGCTCGACCGGATCCATGTGAATTGTGCTGACAACTGTATGGATGTGATTTAGAGAGAGGGGTTGAAACTATTGACTGGACTGGCTATGTAGGACATGCAGGACAGCAGTCAGCTATAATGGGTTTGAGCAGGACAGGGGTTTAGCTGGACACTGCAACAGTTCATATTACTAAGAAGCTACAAAATGACTCATCGCTGTCGTTTGAATTTCACATTTTTTGAAACTCTAACTCTGTTGTGCTAGCAAGGCTAATCAGTAGAATGGAGAGCCTTGTCAGAGCGAAGAGAGTTTAAACTCCTATCAGTCTCCATTATGGAATGTGAATTGTGCTGTGTCTGTGTGTTCATTATCCTACACAGCTGTGGCTATCTGGTAGCCCATCCCAGAGAGAGAGAGAGAGAGAGAGAGAGAGAAAGAGAGAGGGAGAAAGAAAGAGAGACAAAGAGACAGAGAGACAGAAAGTGAGATACTGCCTGATTGATTGAAGGCAATAAAATCTCCTAATCTTTTCAATGTCTTCAATAGGCCTTTTCACACTGCATTGTTCTTAGCCGCAGGGTATCTTTTCACACTGCATTGCTCTTAACCCCAGACTAGTCTGGCCCTGGGCTAGCTTAGTTGTGTTAAAACAAGCATTTGTTAACCCTGGGCTAAGCTTTAGCCCTGAGCTAAGGATTCACACTTGTATTACAAAGCAGCTGGGCTAACGGACAAACACACATGCAACCAACATTCTATCTCTGCCAAGCGACCAATGTTATAAGCAATAAGGCATTTATTAACCCATTATTTCCTCTTGCTTCTGGCATTTGATTTCCAACAGCGAAGGTTTGTATAAACCTTGCTGTCTGCCTGTCCGAAATCGGAAACAATGTTTCACTTTGGAAATGCGGCCTCACCCATGTACATAGAATGCTATGCACGGACTAGACATCAACTTTTCTGATCCAGGGAACAATGCCGGCCCGCTCATTAGGCAGGATTAGGAGGCTGCCTATGGCGACAGATTGACGAGGGCGGCATTTTCTGAGCTAAACTGACCAAGACACACCTCCAACAACACATGAAACCTCACATAATTCTGGCCCAAAACAATGACAATTTCTCTCAACCAGTGACATAGGGGCTTTTTAGGTGAGCGCTGATGCCTACTTTGACAAAGGCAGGGGCACAAAATATTTGTTTGTCCGTTCCCAGCGCGCCTCTCCAGGGTTCTGTTGGAGAGATGCATCTCTGCTGTGCTACACCAACGTTCCGTTAAAAAAATCATCTAACATAAATCATGTAGCAGATATAGGATATGGTAGAAAGAGTATGGGGCCTTTTCTGTAGCCTACAGACTGGAGATAAAATGTATGACAATGTAATGACACTTTTTACCTCATGCAGGTTTCTCCGATCAAATAGCCAAACCTACATGGTGCCCAGTCAAATAATAAATGCCCTCAAACGTTAACAAAATATCCTAAAACCAGGACAAGTCAAAGTAAAATGGACAATATGGAATGGACAATCACAACTGTTGTCCATGAGTTTTACCCCATTGTAATGATCAGTGGTTTGTATCTGTACATTTTTTGACAAGCTGATCATAGTGAAAAATAAAATACATCTGCATTTCCCGAGGTTTAAACACATTGCAAATAGGGTCATGATAACTTCTGATCATTTTTGGTAGCTGATATCCAGAGCTTAAATTGCGAAATTGATTAGTCACAGGAATCAGGACTAATAAAGCCAATGCAATGGCCTGTTTTACAAACGGTGGGCCTACCACATGGATGGGCATTCATAAAATTCCATTGTGGGCTGACATGGTAGGCTACACTCCAGCAAGCACGAGCCTAAATCTTCTGGACGTCTTTTTTATGTTTTACAAACGGTAGGCTTGCCACATTCATTCAAAAAATGTAATTTCAGGCTACACTGCAGGCTACACATTTTGTCCGGTCTGGACCAGTCTTGATTTGGCCCAAACATAGATGTCTATAAATTATGACTTTTCAGCTTTTATTCTACTTTCAAAAATGAGCCTGATTGCAACGTCTGGAAAATACGTATTTTCAACATCTGGAAAATAAGTATTTTCAACTTTCATTCAGCACCGAAAATGAAACTGTTTGCAACGTCCAGAAAATATGTATTTTTCAACTTCCGGAAAGTATGTATTTGAAACATACAGAAAATGTATATTTTCACCTTTCAGAATCTAAATTTAACCTAACATCAACGTCTGGAAAATACGTCTTTTAGACGTTTTTTCAACCTAATTTTGCTTACTGGGTCTATTCTAGTTTTGCGGGGGCGGCATTTTTTGGTCTCACGTAGGGCGGCAGATCGGCAAAGTGTCACGTTCTGACCAGTATGAGGGTTATTTTGTTAGTGTAGGCTGGTCAGGACGTGGCAGAGGGTATTTGGTTTATGTGGTTCGGGGTGTGTGTATTATGTAGAGGGTAGTTGATTTATGTATTCCGGGGTTTTTTGGTCACTGCTCTGTTAGTCTATGTTCTTTCTAGTTAGTCTGTTTCTATGTTTAGTAAATTGGGGTGTGGACTCTCAATTGAAGGCAGGTGTTGTCTAGTTGCCTTTGATTGAGAGTCCTATATATTAGGGTGTGTTTGTAATTTGTGGGAGGTTGTCTCTTGAATTGCTGTCTTTTGCCGTCAAGTCTGTATTCGTCGTCCATCGTTTTGTTTTGTTTGTGTAAGTGTTTTCATTAAAGTTAATTATGAGCACTCAACCCGCTGCGCCTTGGTCCATTCCTGACGACCGTCGTTACGCAAAGACCGGCCCTGCAGGCAAAATCATGCAACAATATTATTATCATGGATAACTATATCCAATTAAATGTCTGTAGAAAAGCTATGAAAACAGATGAAAATGGAGCGTTTGCTGCCCTTCCAGATGTAGAGTTTATGGCTTTAGTTGGCTAGCTAAGTGAGAAGACATTAGCCAGCCTGAATAGCAACTGTTTTTGTTAGCCATAGCAACCAATATTTTTGCATGAATGAAAGTATTTAGTTTTTTTGTCAAGTTTTTGTCCTCAGATGGAAGGATGAAATAGTGTACTTATTTACTTATTAAAATAGCGTGCAGAATGCATCACAGGCATCACAAGCATATGCAAATTAGGTGAAGTGCAGCTTTTGTGATTGGACAGTGAAAATTCAAGGCGTTGTTCTTGACCCCGTTACACACTGGCTATTTTGGAACCATGTTTCTGGGGCTAACCCCAAAAAGTCAGTGCTAGGCCACTTTAGAATGTGCAAGTGTGAACACTCGCTTAGCCCCGGGCTGAGGTGGCTCTTAGCCCCGGGCTGAGGTGACTCTTATCCCCGGGCTGAGGTGGCTCTTAGCCCCGGGCTGAGGTGGCTCTTAGCTCCGGGCTGAGGTGGCTCTTAGCTCCGGGCTGAGGTGGCTCTTAGCCCCGGGCTGAGGTAGCTCAGCCCCGGGCTGAGGTGGCTCTTAGCCCCGGGTTGAGGTGGCTCTTAGCCCCGGGCTGAGGTGGCTCTTAGCCCCGGGCAGAGGTGGCTCTTAGCCCCGGGCTGAGGTGGCTCCTTCCTCTCTCCAACGGTGTCCCTCTATCACCCCTGTCTCTCCCCTCAGTCACCCTGTGAGACCCTGCTATGAATAATGTATCATTAAGGGACGTGATTAGTTCAACATGTGTGTGGACAGGGTGTTGGGGGCCCGGTGGTGCTGGCCCCTGGCCTCACTACCAGACAAACGTCTGTCTGCTGTCACACACACACACACACACACACACACACACACACACACACACACACACACACACACACACCTGACAGAGTCACAGACCAGACCCTGTGCAACTGTGTCTAGTTCTCTTTCACTCTTTTTCTCTGTCTGTCTGTCTCTCTCACACTCAATCAGACACTCACTCACTCACTCACTCACTCACTCACTCACTCACTCACTCACACATACAAGTACATGGAGGCCTATCTGATGTAGTTACTGTGATAAAAGGTTGATTTAAAAGGGTTCATTTTGTTTCATGTGTCTGTGTGTTTGTGTATTGGCTCACTGGTGAGATCTTGATTTAGCTCTGTTTCTGAGGAAAACTGAAGGTTTATTTTTAGACATGTTATGAATTAATCAGTAGAGGATGGTTAACCTCACCATTACACCATAGGTCAATATTGACACTGATACAGTGGCTTGTGTGATTCCTCTGTATTCATAAATGTATTCAATGTATCCTAGTAATGACTGCTCTCTCTCTCTCTGTCTCTCTCTGTCTCTCTCTCTCACTCTCTCTCTATGTCTCTCTCTCTCTCACTCTCTCTCTCTCTCTCTCTCTCTCTGCTATCTCTCTGCTCTCTCTCTCTCTCTCTCTCTCTCTCTCTCTCTGTCTCTCTCTGTCTCTCTCACTCTCTCTCTTTCTCTCTCTCTCTCTCTTTCTCTCACATTCTCTCTCTCTGTCTCTCTTTCTCACTTTGTTCAATACAATCTTAAGAAAAGAGAGGGCAATTAGATGTTCTCACAAACAGCATCCCAGTCTAGGGAGAGGAGGGGAGGTGAGGTGGATTTGAACAGCATCCAGCCCCTAGCCTGTCTGATTTGTCTGCGTGATAGCAGTCTGATTGCATTGTCGGAGAGAGGTGATGTTTTACAGAAGGAATTTATTATAGTATCGATCGTTATATCACTCTTTCTCTCTTCTCTTTTCTCTCCCGGATATGGAGAGAGGGATGAGGTAATGTTCTGGGATGGGTGGAGGAGGAATAGAGGAATAGAAGGATAGGACAGGAGTGTGGTGTGATGGAGAGGATGGGGGGAGGAAACACACAAACACACACACACACATACACATTGGGGAGATATGCTAGAGAGCTATGGGAGGTTTGGCCTTAGAATCTGATCTATAGTGGTGTTATAGGAGGATGGACAGGGAAGGAATCAGTGGGAGGATTTATATAGAACACTGCCAGAAAGGTGTGTTTTTCTTTGTGTGTGTGTTTGCATTTCTCCTCTCCTCTCTGTGTTCCTCTTCTCTCTGTCATTTCTCTCCCTACCAGTTACGCCTGCTACTTGGCTGATCTGTCAGCGGACCTGGATGTGTTCTTACTGCCCATCTCATTTATTCTCTGCTTCAATCTGCTTCATTCAAAAGTTTTTAAAACAACTTTATGTTTGGAGATGATGAGCCATTTCACACAAACTACCTCATCTGTGATGCTGTGTGTATTTCTTTCTCCATCCTCTCTGATGTGTGAGTGAGTGTGTTCCCATTCCAGTTTGGTGCAGCTTTATAACAATGTGTGTTTTTATTCAACACTGTGGACGTGGGAGACACTGACAGCTTCAGCCACAGACACATCACAGAACGACTGAAGCAGAAGCTCTAACTACTGACGCAGCTTAAAAGAAAAGTTCTGATGAAATGAAACTTATGATTCTTGCAGAATGACTTGTTTCTTGCAGAATGCTAGCCAATGAAAGTTGGATATGTGATTCTATGCTAGTATCAAGTATCAAGCGTTGATCTTCAACGATCCTCACTACTGTGTGTTTAGCTTTGCAGTTGAAGCTCATTCCTGCACTACCTCTCCAATCTGAGTGGATTCCAGCCCATCCCATCCCATCCCTGCCATCCCACTTCATCCTATCACTGCCATCCCACTTCATCCTATCCCATCCCATCCCTCCCATCCCACTTCATCCTATCCCACCCCATGCCATCCCACTTCATCCTATCTCACCCCACCCCATCCCACCCCATGCCATCCCACTTCATCCTATCTCACCCCATCCCACCCCATGCCATCCCACTTCATCCTATCTCACCCCACCCCATCCCACCCCATGCCATCCCACTTCATCCTATCTCACCCCACCCCATCCCACCCCATGCCATCCCACTTCATCCTATCTCACCCCACCCCATCCCACCCCATGCCATCCCACCTCATCCTATCTCACCCCATCCCATCCCACCCCATGCCATCCCACCTCATCCTGTCCCATCCCACCCCACCCCAGCTCCTCTGTTATCAGTAGAGAACAGAGCAGGAATAATCAGAACAGAGCAGGCCTTGTTAATCAGAGCACTCCATGGCTTCACAATAATGTGTGTGTCAGTGACTCCTGGATGAGGAGTCCTATAGAAGGCCTGAACCACATGGCTACCTCCCAGTGTGTTGTCATTGGTGGAACAGGGCAGGGATACTAGTATGAGGTTTAATGAAGCTGCCATCTAGCTAATTAACAACTTTCTCTGCTCTGTCATCAACAAGCCTTTCTGGGGGAGAGGAAGCAGGCCAGGTAAATTGTCTGAGAGTTTCCATTTTGTTCTGGCTGTGCAGGTGTGTGTAACGTGTGTTTGTGTGTGTGTGTGCGTGTGCGTGTGCGTGCGTGCGTGCGTGCGAGTGCTTGCTCTGTGTGGTGCTGTCATTCTATGGTAATGACTTCTGAATGACTTCAACCCCTATTACCCCCCCTCTCTCCATCCCTCACTCTCTCTGCCCCCCCACCCCTCTATCTCTCTCTCCTCTTCAAGGCCTTCCCTGCCAACCAGCGATGTAAAATCTCTCTTATCCCCTCCTCCTCTCCCCCTCTGTCCTCTGTGCTCCTGAAAGTATTCTTATGACAGAGTATGATAGGATGGCCTCTCACTGAGGGGCATTTAGTAGCGACAAGCCAAATTGCACACCACACCAGTGTCCAGCTGTGTGTGCGTGCGTGCGTGCGTGCGTGCGTGCGTGTGTGCGAGCGTGCGTGCGTGCGAGCGTGCGCGAGCGTGCGTGCGTGCGTGCGTGTGTGTGTGTGTGTGTGTGTGTGTGTGTGTGTGTGTGTGTGTGTGTGTGTTTGTCCAGCTGTGATAGTGACAGCTGTAATTTGGGAACTGGCGGTCAACATGATTAAATAGCCACAGGAAGCCTTCATACACCCAGTTCAGCTGGCAGGACAGGGCTCTACTGACACACACACATTCATATTAGGCTAAATCTGAATTAATTCCAACACCACCATTCGCTGTTATCACACCCTATAAAAACAACGTATTAAAGTGGAATGAATAATATTAAAGGATTTGGAAATGTAACACCCATTAGCTCCTTTCCCCATAAGCGGTAATTGATATTTGAGGGCTGTTTTGTGCCGAGCCTTTCTGAAATGAACTTTACAGCGTAGTGAAAAGAGCTGAGGCGGAGGAAATAGAATTGGCTGTGTGTTGATGCATGAGAGAGTGGGATTACCCAGACACGTAATGGACCAGTTATTAAACACTATTACACTCCATAGATCAGAGCTGCCGCTCAGGCATACACACCATATACTGTACTGCAGGGTGGGTGTATAATCTTGCGTTCGTTAGTGCATGTGTGTTTGTGTCAGAAACAGCACAGAAGCTACTGAAAGCCAAGGCCCAGGAAGGGAAATTAGATGCCCAATTGACATTAATGTAAATGAACGTAGCCATAAATATGATGACCACACATGTACTCTCTCTTCATTACATGATGTGTTAAGGGGACATGTTCCATCTTAACCGTGACTGCTAAACCATGCTTTATATGTACTTTCTATCCCTGACATTTTCTACATTCATCGACTTAAGTTAATTCAATTCTCTTTCTAAGACAAGCTTGATATGGCAAAATATTACTTTTAAGTCTGCGTGTGTGTTTCAAGTTTTAATGTCACATGCACAAGTAGAGTGAAATGCCTTTCTTGCAAGCTCTAACCGCAATAATGCAATAATCAATAGCAATGAAATACTAAAAATAACAAGGTAGAACATTATGGCTGTTTTGGTGCAGTGGCTTCTTCCGTGCTGAGCGGCCTTTCAGGTTATGTCGATATAGGACTCGTTTTACTGTGGATATAGATACTTTTGTACCTGTTTCCTCCAGCATCTTCACAAGGTCCTTTGCTGTTGTTCTGGGATTGATTTGCACTTTTCGCACCAAATTACGTTCATCTCTAGGAGACAGAATGCGTCTCCTTCCTGAGTGGTATGACGGCTGCGTGGTCCCATGGTGTTTATACTTACGTACTATTGTTTGTACAGATGAACTTGGAACCTTCAGGCATTTGGAAATTGCTCCCAAGGATGAACCAGAATTGTGGAGGTCCGCAATTTTTTTTCTGAGGTCTTGGCTGATTTCTTTTGATTTTCCCATGATGTCAAGCAAAGAGTCACTGAGTTTGAAAGTAGGCCTTGAAATACATCCACAGGTACACCTCCAATTGACTCAAATTATGTAAATTAGCCTATCAGAAGCTTCTAACGCCATGACATAATCTTCTGGAATTTTCCAAGCTGTTTAAAGGCACAGTCAACTTAGTGTATGTAAACTTCTGACCCACTGGAATTCTGATACAGTGAATTATAAGTGAAATAATCTGTCTGTAAACAATTGTTGGAAAAATGACTTGTGTCATGCACAAAGTAGATGTCCTAACCGACTTGCCAAAACTATAGTTTGTTAACAAGAAATGTGTGGAGTGGTTGAAAAACGAGTTTTAATGACTCCAACCTAAGTGTATGTAAACTTCCCACTTCAACTGTATATCGACGTTCTCAGGACCTTTTCAAACATCCGAAATCAAAGTCTATTTTGAGTTACCAGACTGGATGGCTCTCCTACGTACCAGCTCTGTGGATGAGAGGGACAGACTGGGTTACCAGGGGGAAATCAAAAACTCCCATTGACTGACTTGGGTGGCTGGGTGGGAGAGTTGATGTCTTCATGTGTCAATAGCTCATTGTCACAAACATGACTTGACACTCTAAAGTGCTGATTTCACTCACTATACAAAGTCCTTCACTCTGTCTTTCTCTTTCTTTAGTGTTTGCCCATCTTTCTTTATTCTTTGTTTCTTCATACAGCTTCCAACATTTGAGTTCCTCCCCACCTAGATGTGTTATTCAGCTCTGGTGAGACTGAGAGATGTCTATCTCTCTTACACACACCGGTAGAGCAGAGCTGTGAACACACCGGTAGAGCAGAGCTGTGAACACACCGGTAGAGCAGAGCTGTGAACACACCGGTAGAGTTGTGAACACACCGGTAGAGCAGAGCTGTGAACACACCGGTAGAGTTGTGAACACACCGGTAGAGCAGAGCTGTGAACACACCGGTAGAGCAGAGCTGTGAACACACCGGTAGAGCAGAGCTGTGAACACACCGGTAGAGCAGAGCTGTGAACACACCGGCAGAGCAGAGCTGTGAACACACCGGTAGAGCAGAGCTGTGAACACACCGGTAGAGTTGTGAACACACCGGTAGAGCAGAGCTGTGAACACACCGGTAGAGCAGAGCAGAGCTGTGAACACACCGGTAGAGCAGAGCAGAGCTGTGAACACACCGGTAGAGTAGAGCTGTGAACACACCGGTAGAGCAGAGCTGTGAACACACCGGTAGAGCAGAGCTGTGAACACACCGGTAGAGCAGAGCAGAGCTGTGAACACACCGGTAGAGTATAGACATTTACATTTTAGTAAATGAGTGACTTACAGTAGTGAATACATACATTTCATTTTCATTTCATGCATTTTTTTTTTTTGTACTGGCCCCCCGTGGGAATCAAACCCACAACCCTGGCGTTGCACACACCATGCTGGCGTTGCAAACACCATGCTCTACCAACTGAGCCACAGGGAAGGCCAAGCTGTGAACTGTGAACACACCAATAGAGTAGAGCTATGAACGTTGACACTCCATCTCCCCCTCAGAATAATTAACATTTACCACATTCATATTCATGAGTTGTCTTTATTAATGACTCGTCCTCATTTACAGTGTACATCTATTTTCCCTTCACCTCTTTTTATGTAGAATTCCATCCATCTCTCTATCTCTCTGAGGGAACATTTTTTACAAGCACTTTCACAGGCCCATCTTTCATACTGTAGCCCAGTGAGTCACATATTGATTGTGTGATTGTGAGTGAATGACTGCATGGAGACTGTTATCACAGCAAACAGCATGACAGAGTAGGAGCATGTTTAATATGAAGTACTGTCTGTCTGTCTGTCCATCCATCTGTGTGTCTACTGAGGAACTATGTTTCATTTAAATATTCGTTGGTCACAGTTATAAACTTTTTTCCCAACTTCCCATCATTACAGCGGCTAAACAGGATTCAATAAAACGTATTACCATTTAATTGCCTGCATTCAGGATAAATGTTCAATTATATACTTTAAATAGCAGAAGGAGGGATCTGGGTTGTCGCTTAAAGGAACGATGATTTTTTGTGCGTCTCTGAGCGATGTTCTATCGATTCCCCGGGTCATTTCATGTTTTCATGTGTATCTGAGCTATTGCCCTTCAAGCAGGCAGAAATTTGTCCGGTATGACGTAGCTGTGGTGGTCATTACATTTTGTCAGCCGTGATTGTCAAGAAAATACAGTGCATTCGGAAAGTATTCAGACCCCTTCAAATTGATTGGGCATGATTTGGAAAGGTAAACACCTGTCTATATAAGGTCCCACAGTTAACAGTGCATATCAGAGCAAAAACCAAGCCATGAGGTCAAAAGAATTGTCCGTAGAGCTCCGAGACAGGATTGTGTTGAGGCACAGATATGGGAAGAGTACCAACACATTTCTACAGCATTGCAGGTCCCCAAGAGCACAGTGGCCTCCATCATTCTTAAATGAAAGAATTTTGGAACCACCAAGACTCTTCCTAGACCTTCCCGCCTGGCCAAACTGAGCAATCATGGGAGAAGGGCCTTGGTCAGGGATGTGACCAAGAACTCGATGGTCACTCTGAAAGAGCTCCAGAGTTCCTTTGTGGAGATGGGAGAACCTTCCAGTAGGACAACCATCTTTGCAGCACTTTACCAATCGGGCCTTTATGGTAGAGTGGCCTGACGGAAGCCACTCCTCAGTAAAAGGCACATGACAGCCCGCTTGAAGTTTGCCAAAAGGCACATAAAAGACTCTCAGACCATGAGAAACAAGATTCTCTGCTTTGATGAAACCAAGACTGAACTCTTTGGCATGAATGCCAAGCGTCACATCTGGAGGAAACCTGCCACAATCCCTACGGTGATGCATGGTGGTGGCAGCATCATGCTGTGTGTCACGCTCTGACCTAGGAGAGCTGTGTTTTCTCTGTTTAGCTAGGCCAGGGTGTGATAGGTGGGTGGGCATTCTATGTTTTGTGTTCTATGTTTTGGCCGGGTATGGTTTCCAATCAGAGGCAGGTGTCTATCGTTGTCTCTGATTGGAAGCCATACTTAGGCAGCCTAAGCCGTTTTGTTGTAAGTACCTGACGGAACTGTCTGCTGTCGTTTTTGTTTAATTTGTAAAGTGTTCATTTCTTTCATTAAACTCAAGATGAACATATTCCACGCTGCACCTTGGTCTGCTCATTCCGACCCCTGTGACACTGTGGGGGTGTTTTTCAGCTGCAGGGACTGGTAGACTAGTCAGGATCAAGGGAAGGAAAGTACAGAGAGATCCTTGATGAAAACTTGCTCCAGAGCGCTCAGGACCTCAGACTGAGGTGAAGGTTCACCTTACAACAGGACAACGACCATAATACACAGCCAAGACAACGCAGGAGTGGCTTCGGGACAAGTCTCTGAATGTCCTTGACTGGCTCAGCCAAAACCCGGACCTGAACCCGATCGAACATCTCTGGAGAGACCTGAAAATACCTGAGCAGTGACGCTCCCCATCCAACCTGGCAGAGCTTCAGAGGATCTGCAGAGAAGAAGGGTAGAAACTCCCCCAATACAGGTGTGCCAAGCTTGTAGCGTCATACCCAAGAAGACTTGAGGCTGTAATTACTGCCAAAGATGCTTCAACAAAGTACTGAGTAAAGGGTCTGAATACTTATGTAAATGTGATATTTCCATTTTTTATATATATATCTGCAAACATTTCTAAAAACCTATTTTTGCTTTGTCATTATGGGGTATTTTGTGCAGCTTGATTAGGGAAAATCAAGGCAGTAACTTAACAAAATGTGGAAAAAGTCAAGAGGTCTGAATACTTTCTGAATGCACTGTATATGCTTAATTTAGAGTTATTTATGTAACTTTTGTTGTTATACAAACGTCGGGCTATATGTTTTGATTTTTAATACATTGTAAGGCTGCATGATGCAAATCTAATGATGATTTGAAAAAAGTTGCATGAAAGGCATGAGGTCTGCTTTGTTTTTTGCGCAGGCTGTACCCAATTCATCAGTCTCTCATTCACAATTTGGCAATTGCCTCAAATTTCCAGGGGCAACCCCTTTGTGTGGCCATAATGCCCCCTAAAAAAATGTATGCCTTTTGCACCCAGTGGCAGTTGTGCCCTTGGGCTGAATATACAGTAATCATCATAATTCACTTCCATAGGAAGACCGGGCAGAGGGAGGAGACGACAGGACTTAGAGAAACGATCCACAACGACCAAGATCGTAGTGTTTCCCTGTGAAAGAGGAAGATCGGTTAGGAAATCCACTGACAGGTGTGACCAAGGTCGTTGTGGTACGAGTAAGGGATGTAGCTTACCTCTGGGCAGGTGTCTCGGAGCCTTACACTGGGCACACACCGAGCAGGAGGAAACATAAACCCTCACGTCCTTTGCCAAGGTGGGCCACCAGTACTTCCCAGTCAGACAGCGCACGGTCCGACCGATCCCCGGATGACCAGAGGAGGGTGATGTGTGGGCCCAATAGATCAACTAGTCACGGACAGCAGACAGAACGTACAGACGCCCAGCGGGACACTGGAGGGGAGCGGGCTCTGTACGTTACGCCTGCTCAATGTCCGTGTCCAGCTCCCATACGACCGGCGTTACCAGGCAGGAGGCCGGGAGTATGGGAGTCTGATCCATGGGCCGCTCCTCTGTGTCATACAGCCTGGGCAGTGAGTCTGCCTTCACATTTTGGGAACCTGGTCTGTAGGACGGGGTGAACACAAAACGGGTAAAGAACATGGCCCACCTTGCCTGATGAGGATTCAGTCTCCTCGCTGCCCGGATGTACTTCAGGTTGCGGTGGTCAGTCCAGATGAGGAAAGGGTATTTAGCCCCCTCAAGCCAATGTCTCCACGCCTTCAACGCTTTAACCACAGCCAACAACTCCCGGTCCCCCACATCATAGTTACGCCCCGCCGGGCTGAGCTTCTTCGAGAAGAAAGCACAGGGGCTGAGTTTTGGTGGCGTACCCGAGAGCTGTGAGCGCACGGCTCCTATCCCAGCCTCGGACGTGTCCACCTCCACTATGAACGCCAAAGAGGGATCCGGATGGGCCAGCACGGGAGCCGAAGTAAACAGAGCTCTTAGCTGCCCAAAAGCCCTGTCCGCCTCAGCCGACCACTGCAACCGTGCAGGACTTCCCTTCAGCAGTGAGGTAATGGGAGCAGCCACCTTGCCAAAACCCCGGATAAATGTCCGGTAGTAATTGGCAAACCCTAAAAATTGCTGCACCTCCTTTACCGTGGTGGGAGTCGGCCAATTACGCACGGCTGCAATGCGGTCAATCTCCATCTCCACCCCTGAGGTGGAAATGTGATACCCTTGGAATGAGACGGCCTGCTGAAAGAAGAGGCATTTCTCGGCCTTGACGTGCAGGTCATGCTCCAACAGTCGTCCAAGTACCCTGTGCACCAAGGACACAAGCTCGACGCGTGTAGCGGAGTATATCAGAATGTCATCGATATACACCACTACACCCTGTCCGTGCAGGTCCCTGAAAATCTTGTCTACAAAGGATTGGAAAACTGATGGAGCATTTATCAACCCGTACGGCATGACGAGGTACTCATAATGCCCTGTGGTGGTACTAAACGCTGTCTTCCACTCGTCTCACTCCTGGATACGCACCAGGTTATACGCACTCCTGAGATCCAGTTTAGTGATGAAGCGTGCCCCATGCATTGACTCAATCGCCGTGGTGATAAGAGGTAGCGGGTAACTGTACCTCACCGTGATTTGATTGAGACCTCTATAGTCACTGCATGGGCGCAGACCTCCATCCTTCTTCTACACAAAAAATAAACTTGAGGAAGCGGGTGAAGTGGAGGACCGAATGTACCCCTGACGCAGGGATTCAGAGACATATGTCTCCATAGCCACCGTCTCCTCTTGCGACAGGGGATACACGTGACTCCTGGGAAGTGCAGCGTCTGCCAGTAGATTTATCGCACAATCCCCCCGTCGATGAGGTGGTAATTGAGTCGCCTTCTTTTTACAGAAGGCGAGAGCCAAATCGGCATATTCTGGGGGGATGCGTACGGTGGAGACCTGGTCTGGACTTTCCACCGTGGTAGCACCAATGGAAACCCCTACACACCTCCCCGAGCAGTCTCGCGACCTCCCCGTGAGGGCCCTCTGTTGCCAGGAAATGATGGGGTTATGATGAGCCAACCAGGGAAGGCTTAGTACCACGGGAAACGCAGGAGAGTCAATGAGGAAGAGACTGATTCTCTCCTCGTGACCCCCCTGCGTCACCATGGCCAAGGAGATGGTTGCCTCCCTGATTAGCCCGGACCTTAATGGTCGACTATCCAGAGCGTGTACCGGGAAAGGTCTAACTACAGGAATAATGGGGATCCCTAAACTAAGGGCTAACGCTCTGTCTATAAAATTCCAAGCTGGGCCTGAATCGACATTTACATTTACGTCATTTAGCAGACGCTCTTATTCAGAGCGACTTACAAATTGGTGCATTCACCTTATGATATCCAGTGGAACAACCACTTTACAATATTACATCTATATCTTTTTTTTTACTTAATCCTATCCCAGGTATTCCTTAAAGAGGTGGGGTTTCAGGTGTCTCCGGAAGGTGGTGATTGACTCCGCTGTCCTGGCGTCGTGAGGGAGCTTGTTCCACCATTGGGGTGCCAGAGCAGCGAACAGTTTTGACTGGGCTGAGCAGGAACTGTGCTTCCGCAGAGGTAGGGAGGCAAGCAGGCCAAAGGTGGATGAACGCAGTGCCCTTCTTTGGGTGTAGGGACTGATCAGAGACTGAAGGTACGGAAGTGCCGTTCCCCTCACAGCTCCGTAGGCAAGCACCATGGTCTTGTAGCAGATGCGAGCTTCAACTGGAAGCCAGTGGAGTGTGATGAGGAGCGGGGTGACGTGAGAGAACTTGGGAAGGTTGAACACCAGACGGGCTGCAGCGTTCTGGATGAGTTGTAGGGGTTTAATGGCACAGGCAGGGAGCCCCGCCAACAGCGAGTTGCAGTAATCCAGACGGGAGATGACAAGTGCCTGGATTAGAACCTGCGCCGCTTCCTGTGTGAGGCAGGGTCGTACTTTGCGAATGTTGTAGAGCATGAACCTACAGGATCGGGTCACCGCCTTGATGTTAGCGGAGAACGACAGGGTGTTGTCCAGGGTTACGCCAAGTCTCTTAGCACTCTGGGAGGAGGACACAATGGAGTTGTCAACCGTGATGGCGAGATCATGGATGGGCAGTCCTTCCCCGGGAGGAAGAGCAGCTCCGTCTTGCCGAGGTTCAGCTTGAGGTGGTGATCCGTCATCCACACTGATATGTCTACCAGACGAGCGCCTTATGCTGGGAATGCGGGGGAAACTCAGGGAAACAAACAGGTACAAACAAGTGGTCAACAGAGGACTCTGGATGAGTGTGGTGCAGACTCACCTGGGGTGACGCCAGAGTGCCCTGCCTGCTGCCTCGACTCCCAGGGGACCGACACGGCACCAACCGGCAGTATGCCCTCTGTGGCCACAGATGGTGCACGTGATGGCCCCTCCTCCAGCCTCCCTGCGTGCAGCCCCTCCCAACTGCATGGGCATGGGAGCGGGGGTGCTGGAAGATGGAACTGACAGAGCCCCCTCTGGACGTCCGCGTGTAACCAGCAGGTTATCCAACCGGATGGACAAATCCACCAGTTGGTCAAAGGTGATGGTGGCATCCGTGCAGGTCAGCTCACGTCGGAGGTCCTCGCGCAGGCTGCATCGATAGTGGTCGATGAGGGCCCTGTCGTTCCAGCCTGCTCCGGCGGCCAAGGTCCGGAATTCCAGGGCCAACTCCTGCGCGCTCCTCATCCCCTGCCTCAAATGGAAGAGCCGTTCCCCCGCCGCTCTACCTTCAGGCGGATGGTCGAAGACGGCCCGGAAGCGGTGGGTGAACTCCTTGAAGTGGTCCAAAGCCGCATCTCCTTCTCCCCACACGGCGTTTGCCCACTCCAGAGCTCTCCCCGAGAGGCATAAGACGAGGGCGGACACTCTCTCCCTTCCCAAGGGAGCTGGGTGAACGGTGGCCAGGTAGAGGTCCAGTTGTAACAGGAACCCCTGGCACTGTGCTGCCGTCCCATCATACTCCCTGGGAAGGGAGAGACGCATCCCACTGGGACTGGCTCTGGCCGGGACGGGTAGAGGTAACCCCGATTGCGCTGGTCAAGGCACTGGAGAGACTTCCTGTCTCTCCCAGCGGTCCATGGTCTGGACAACGTGATCCATCATGGCACCAAGATGATGTAACATTGCAAAGTTTTCCTGAACGCGCTCCTCAACTCCTCTAACCGGGGTACCTGCTCCTGCTGACTCCATGGTCATAGGTGTGAAATTCTGTTAAGAGTGGCGAAGGCGAAGTCAGGTGCAGGAGAGCAGAGTGTAGTTAACAGTGTAGTTAACAGGCACACTTTTTATTCCGGTCCAAACGAAAGCACATAACTACATATAACGTGCCCAAAACACGGAACATAAACAAAAGTCTGGCGCGTAATAATACCCACATAACATCAAAACAATTTCACACAAAGACATGGAGGGGAACAGAGGACCAAATACATTCAGTGTGATTAGGGAATGAAAACCAGGTGTGTATGGAACAAGACAAAACAAATGGTAATATGAATAATGGAGGAGCGATGGCTAGAAAGCCGGTGACGTCGATCGCCGAACCCCGCTCGAACATGAGAGGAGCCGACTTCGTCTGAAGTCGTGACAATAGCAAATAGAGGACGATTTTCCCGTGGTTCATTATCATGCCAGCCAGGTAGGCTGTACTCCTGTTGTAAAGAGAAGCAATGCGCTTAATATTAGGAAAGGTGAGAAATAAAAAGCTAAATAAAAAAATAAATAGAAAACTGATGGGATCCTCATCTTTTTAATAGAGGCCATCACTCTGTTTTCTCACGCAATTGCATAGCGTATAGAAATGTTGCGCAACATGAGCTCATGGGCTCTCATTAAGTGTTTGATTCGATTTTAAATTGCATTTGCATTGATGTTAGAGTGATTAGAGGGATGATAGAGTACTGAGTACCAGGCAGTTATCAAGTTTGGTAGGCTACTAATGACCATCAGCATCATCAGAGCTTGGAGAAGCCTAATTACCGTAACTAAACGGTCACGTGGAATTTGACTGCCATCATGACTCGTGACCTCCGTTGTGGGGGTAATACAGTCACTGTAACAGCCCTAATTGCAATAACGCCGCTCTCACTACATTGGAAGTTAATAGAAATACGACTTTTAAATTGCGAAAACATCTATCATACATGTCAGATTTCAATACTGGCCGATGTCATAACATGAGAGGTTGTCTTCTCTCGAATTAGCCATTGATCATATTTTTGCGATATTCCTACCTCGAGAAATGTGTAATTTAACAGAGGGACCACCACATTTCTCTTATTTGTTTGCCTCCTCAGTCCAGGGTGCATTGCATGTTGCATGGCTGTTGAGAATGTCAGACTCCACTCTGCGAGGCAAATCAATCTGCAGGTTGAACATGGTGAGAATGTAGACTCTTAAATTGATAGTGCAGTGTGTTTACGTGATTTTACAGCTAACTAGCTACATCACATCATGATATTGACTTTGGTATTATTGTGTGTAGCTACGTTTGCTATTTGCTGTTTAGCTAGCCATCCAGCCCATAGAGAGAACATTGCATTGTGGGTTTTGTAGTAGACTTGAGCTGCAAGAGATTTCCACAACGATTTTCAGATGTTGCTACCAACCTTACTATAACAACAAAATAAAACTATTGTTCTCTTAACATTGTAAATTATAGTAATTACTGTTTTTGGGTGCATTTTCCCTTTAAGTTAGTTTCCAATGAACATGTTGCCTGAGAATGAAATGGCTTTGGCAGAGTGGGCAGGGGCGGGCAGCGGTACAAGCTGTTTGTGTACGGGCCCAACCAAGGGCTGCTGTATAATTGCTTCAGCATGGTGTGATTTGGCACCAGGACGACCACTCCAGTTTACCTGACCCACCAACCATTCATTTCAATGTGCTGCATGCAGATGGGAATTCAAATGGAGTTTTCAGCATGGTGTGGCTGGGGGAGGGTGGAGGTGAGGGGGGAGTTTAATGAGGATTGACTAGAACCTGGACTAATCCTGGCAGTAATGTGTTTATTTTGGTTTACATGTATATTCAGGTATGACCTGGTGTACTGTAATAACCAAGCTTAGCTGAGGAATAGGAAAATAACTAGGTCTCTGTATTTCAGTATGAGTATGTGTTGCTGATGCTGAGTGTTTGTGGTGTGTTTCTAATTAGATGGGATCATTCATAAGAAGATATGGCTCTAATTCTCCTATAATTACTACTGCCTACTGCCTGCTAGTCTTATGAACCAGCATTTTATCATCCAACATGATTACAATTCAAACCAACTTCCTCCCAGCTAAGCACTTGCCAAGGAATGAGAAACTCACGGTAATACAGTTACACCTGATGCTTTACTTACTGACCATTCCAAAGACAACTTTTAATACTTGAAGTGGTATCTAGATTGGCACTTTGTAGTCAATGATCTATGACTAATTTCTGAATACGACAGTGTTATTTTGGACATATATGGAGCGTTTAGATCAGTAGTTTATTTCAGGAAATATGAGTGGCACACTTTCACAGAAGTTTAACAGATTTACATGTTATTCTCACTGACTGTTATTTCAAAGATTGACTCTCAAAATGCTAATGAACAATTACTGTATCTTCACAGTAGATGTATCGATGTAATCGTACAGCACAGTCTTTGAAATATGTTGTAATTTTCCATTTGAGTGTTAGAACCCATCATATCAGTAGAGAAGTGTTAATAAAATCTGTTACAGTCTGGCGGTCTTGCACACTACAGCAATCACAGTCTCACTCACATACACACACGTGCACACACACACACACACACACACACACACACACACACACACACACACACACACACACACACACACACAGCCCACATTCCTTTCCACATTTAGAATGCTAGGCTACTGTTGCTGGCTCTAAAAACGTCAGTCTGCTACAGCGAGACTCACATTGCTCTGATTTCATGTTAATTCCTCTTCCTTTTCTCTTAACTAAAACAGAGCAGATATAAAGTGGAAGCAGGAACATAAAGAATGAGAGTTGACTGTGTTCTGAGGACAGACTAAATATCCCTGGCTGTATACTGTATAACAGCCTTTGAACAGTGTGTTTGAAGCTCTTAGAGATTGTCATGAAGGGGTTGTCGAAGCTTTGTTCCTCCTCTATTATCATTCTGCCAACAAATTGAGCTCTTCTCTCTCCTAATGGTCCCGTGTGTCTCTGGGAAACGTTCAAGAACAGCCTAGTGTTCCTTAGACAGCAGACAGCAGCCAGAGAAACTCACACCGCTGCGTTCGCAGTCACAAATGTTTTTTTTGCATCTGCTGCTGAATGATGTGCTTTGGCAGTGCAATCTATGGCTTGTACATCTACAGATGTGGTGCTCTTAGACATACATCTGATTAGTGGAATAGCGTATTCATATGACGTGAGAGTTCAAGTACAATAAAGTGTAGAGAAGATCACAGTGTAAAGTGTCATCACAGTTAAGGTGATGGATTAAACAGTGTTGAGGCCTGTCATGACATTATCTCCAGCTTGTTTGTTGTGTTCTTCTGGCTTTGCTCAGAGGTTGTTTATTTCAGAGAGATGTTTTTTATGCTAATGAGACCTCTAGCGAAGATCATTCAGTGTGATTTAACACTGTGTTTGTGTGTGTGTGTGTGTGTGCATGTGTTTATGTGTGGGGGAGAGGGTGAGGGGGATTTAAAGGGGTGTTAAAGCTCTCGTTGGGCATCCATCATGTGGAAGGGAAAGTTGGGTTGAAGCACAACAACAATCTTCATAACACCTTATTAAGTGTTCATTATCTTTGTTTGTGCCATTAGGAATCCAAGCACACTGCTGCATCCCATTCTTCTTCCTAGGAGGTAAATGACATCCAGGCTCCACATTAGATAATTAACCAGCAGATAATGAAGGCTTTAAGTGAGGGAGGGAGGGAGGGAGGGCTGCTCTGTTCTGCAGCAGGTTAGGACTGCAGGAGGAGAGGGCTGCAGTAGGAGGCCTGAGAAGGACCGTTCACCATTCCTTATCTTGCACACACTTGAAATCATACACAAACACTGCACTATTGCACTTCAGGATTATATATTTGCACTGAACGCTGACCAAAAATGGTATTGAAAATCAAATCAAATTGTGTTGGTTGCATACACGTGTTTAGTGGGTGTAGCAAAATGCTTGTGTTCCTAGCTCCAACAATGCAGTAATATCTAACAGTACACACAAATCTAAAAGTAAAATAATTGTATTAAGAAATAAATAAATATTAGGACGAGCAATGTCATAGTCCGGAGTATAAATATACAGTACCAGTCAAAAATTTGGACACACCTACTCATTCAAGGGTTTTTCTTTTTTTAAAAAAAGTATACATTGTAGAATAATAGTGAAGACATCAAAACTATGAAATAACACATATGGAATCATGTAGTAACCACCAAAAAAAGTGTTCAACAAATCAAAATATATTTTAGATTTTAAATTCCTAAAAGTAGCCAACCTTTACCTTGATGACAGCTTTGCACACTCTTGGCATTCTCTCAACCAGCTTCATGAGGAATGCTTTTCCAACCGTCTTGAAGGGGTTCCCACATATGCTGAGCACTTGTTGGCTGCTTTTCCATCACTCTGCGATCCAACTCATCCCAAACCATCTCAGTTGGGTTGAGGTTGGGTCATTGTGGAGGCCAGGTCATCTGATGCAGCACCGTCACTCTCCTTCTTGGTCAAATAGCCCTTACACAGCCTGGAGGTGTGTTGGGTCATTGTCCTGTTGAAAAACAAATGATAGTCCCACTAAGAGCAAACTAGATGGGATGGTGTATCGCTGCAGAATGCTGTGGTAGCCATGCTGGTTAAGTGTGCCTTGAATTGTAAATGAATCACTGACAGTGTCACCAGCAAAGCACCCCCACACCATCACAGCTCCTCCTACATGCTTAATGGTGGGAACCACACATGCAGAGATCACCCGTTTACCTAATCTGCGTCTCACAAAGACACGGCGGTTGGATCCAAAAATCTAAAATTTAGACTCATCAGACCAAAGGACATATTTCCACCGGTCTAATGTCCATTGCTCGTGTTTCTTGGCCCAAGCAAGTCTCTTCTTCTTATTGGTGTCATTTAGTAGTGGTTTCTTTGCAGCAATCGACCATGAAGGCCTGATTCACGCAGTCTCCTCTGAACAGTTGATGTTGAGTCTGGTAACTCGATTGAACTTATCCTCTGCAGCAGAGGTAACTCTTGGTCTTCCTTTCCTGTGGCGGTCCTCATGAGAGCCGGTTTCATCATAGCGCTTGATGGTTTTAGCGTCTGCACTTGAAGGAACTTTCAAAGTTCTTGACATTGTCCAGATTGACTGACCTTCATGTCTTAAAGTCTTTGCTTATTTGAAACTGTTCTTGGTTCTTGGTCTTTTACCAAATAGGGCTATCTTCTGTATACCACCCCTACCTTGTCACAACACAACTGATTGGCTCAAACGCATTAAGAAGGAAAGAAATTACACAAATTAACTTTTAACAAGGCACACCTGTTAATTGAAATGCATTCCAGGTGACTACCTTATGAAGCTGGTTGAGAGAATGCCAAGAGTGTGCAAAGCTGTCATCAAGGCAAAGGGTGGCTACTTTGAAGAATCTCAAATATAAAATATATTTTGATTTGTTTAACACTTTTTTGGTTACTACATGATTCCATCTGTGTTATTTCATAGTTGTGATGTGTTCACTATTATTCTGCAATGTAGAAAATAGTCAAAATAAAGAAAAACCCTTTGAATGAGTAGGTGTGATCAAACTTTTGACTGGTACTGTATGTGATGGGATATATAGACATTATGGACAGTATGTGGATACAATATGTAGTATAAATGAAGAATACGTGGATAGAATAGTATATGCACAGCAATAGTTGAATAGGATGAACTTAGAACTAGAATACAGTATATACATATAAAGTGGGTTTAACTGTACGTAAACATTATTAAACGGACCAGTGTTCCATGTCTATGTACATAGGGCAGCAGCCTCTGAAGTTCATGGAGGAGTAACCAGGTGGTGGCCGGCTAGTGACAGTGACTAAGTTCAGGGCAGGGTACTGGGTGGAGGCCGGCTAGTGATGGCTATTTAACAATCTGATGGCCTTGAGATAGAAGCTGTTCTTCAGTCTCTCTGTCCCAGCTTTGATGCACCTGTACTGACCTCGCCTTCTGGGTGATAGCGGAGTGAACAGGTCGTGGCTCGGGTGGCTGAGGTCCTTGATGAACTTCTTGGCCTTCCTGTGACACAGGGTGCTGTAGATGTCCTGAAGGGCAGGCAGTGTGCTCCCGGTGATGCGTTATTGAAGGTAACATCCAAAGTATTGGTTTGGGTTATTGCTATCTGTTCAGTCTGTCGACCAGAGATCTAAGTCCTGGACATCAGTGGTGGTCGGTGCCGTTTAAGATGAGGGAGGAGGATATTTTTAAATGAGCATGGCCTTATTTATATTACAGCATAGTGGATGACTGTCATTCATATTCCATTCACCCAGCTCAATGTAACATCAATAGGTTTAGGTTACTACATGATACTCAAATCGCCCCTGTACCCATCATGCTACAACCCTAGCTTATGTTGCAAACTTTCATCAAGATCATTTTTAGTAATCAAGGGACCAATAGTGTCACATTCAAATACCACCTTGCACACTCTTGCCTGCATCTAGCTGATCTAGGGTGTAATCATTAGTCCAACAGTTGCAAATTAGAGTTACGATTGGACAAATTCAGGTATGTTTATCCCGTTTCGTTCCGTTTGCCTCCGTTTAAGAAACGTTTTTCAACAGAATCGGTGGAATGAATATAATAACAGCAGTAATTCAAATCAAATTTTATTTGTCACATACACATGGTTAGCAGATGTTAATGTGAGTGTAGCGAAATGCTTGTGCTTCTAGTTCCGACCATGCAGTAATATCTAACAAGTAATCTAACCTAACAATTTCACAACAACTACCTTATACACACAAGTGTAAAGGAATGAATAAGAATATGTATATAAAAATATATGAATGAGTGATGGCCGAACGGCATAGGCAAGATGCAGTAGATGGTATAGAGTACAGTATATACATATGAGATGAGTAATGTAGGGTATGTAAACATTATATTAAGTGGCATTGTTTAAAGTGGCAAGTGATACATTTATTACATACATTTTTTCGTTATTAAAGTTGCTAGAGATGAGTCAGTATGTTGGCAGCAGCCACTCAATGTTAGTGATGGCTGTTTAACAGTCTGATGGCCTTGAGATAGAAGCTGTTTTTCAGTCTCTCGGTTCCAGCTTTGATGCACCTGTACTGACCTCGCCTTCTGGATGTTAGCGGGGTGAACAGGCAGTGGCTCGGGTGGTTGCTGTCCTTGATGATCTTTTTGGCCTTCCTGTGACATCGGGGGGTGTAGGTGTCCTGGAGGGCAGGTAGTTTGCCCCCAGTGATGCGTTGTGCAGACCTCACTACCCTCTGGAGAGCCTTACGGTTGTGGGCGGAGCAGTTGCCGTACCAGGCGGTGATACAGCCCGACAGGACGCTCTCGATTGTGAATCTGTAAAAGTTTGAGTGTTTTTGGTGACAAGCCGAATTTCTTCAGCCTCCTGAGGTTGAAGAGGCACTGCTGCGCCTTCTTCACCACGCTGTCTGTGTGGGTGGACCATTTCAGTTTGTCCGTGATGTGTACGCCGAGGAACTTAAAACTCTCCACTCTCTCCACTACTGTCCCGTCGATGTGGATAGGGGGCAGCTCCCTCTGCTGTTTCCTGAAGTCCACGATCATCTCCTTTGTTTTGTTGACATTGAGTGTGAGGTTATTTTCCTGACACCACACTCCGAGGGCCCTCACACCCTCCCTGTAGGCCGTCTTGTCGTTGTTGGTAATGAAGCCTACCACTGTAGTGTCGTCTGCAAACTTGATGATTGAGTTGGAGGCGTGCATTGCCACACAGTCATGGGTGAACAGGGAGTACAGGAGAGGGCTGAGAACGCACCCTTATGGGGCCCCAGTGTTGAGGATCAGCGGGGTGGAGATGTTGTTACCTACTCTCACCACCTGGGGGTGGCCCGTCAGGAAGTCCAGGACCCAGTTGCACAGGGCGGGGTCGAGACCCAGGGTCTCGAGCTTAACAAGTTGAGGGTACTATGGTGTTAAATGCTGAGCTGTAGTTAATGAACAGCATTCTTATATAGGCATTCCTCTTGTCCAGATGGGAATACACTGCTGGTCACACGCAAACACAGTTCACTTTCATAGCAGCCATATAAAAACAGCATGATCACTTAGCTCGTTGTATATATAATTCCTTCTCAAAACTATCTTGTGGACTTCAGTGCACAACACATCAGCTGTCTGTGACCAGAAGAAAACATCTTTCCAAGCCAAACCTTCATATCATGACCGCTAACCGCTACACACAGCCTACATCGTTGTCACCATATTAAGTAATGTCATAGTCAACATAGCTACTCGAACTAACGCATTAGTAAACCCGCTACAATCATGCCGTACAGTGTACAGTCAAAAAGCAATTTAGCAGTTACACCGGCAGGCCCAGTGGCACCACATTTATAAAAACCAAAAGCTTACCCTGACTTGGAAGAGTTCCAGTGTTGGATAGCCATAACCAGCTAGCTAACATAGCATCCCTTTCTGTTTGAGTAGGCTAAACTAAAGTAAAAAATAAATTATACCAAATATAGCTTTGGCCTAAAGTAGTCCTGTCGTTAGGTAGGTGTAGGGAAATGATCTCTGCAGGGGAGAGGGTTCAGAGGAAAAACCTAGGCGCGCCTCTCTCTCTCTCGAACCAAGAGGAGGACAGAAGCTAGCTGTCCTGAGGCTACACCCTACACAGTGCTGTTGAGGCTTCTGTAGACCTTCATTGCAAAACAGTGTGTTTTAATAAATTGTTTGTTGACGTGTATATATTTAGAAAGTGAAACATTAAAAAAAGTGAACCTATTTACATTTTTATGACATTCACTGAGGAGGATGGTCCTCCCCTTCCTTCTCCATGGAGCCTCCACTGCTGGACATCCTAATCAAAGTCTGAAGTGTGTTCAGTCTGTCTGGGTGCCAGCCCAGGCCATTGTCTCCCTGTCACTGGCTGCTTGGCCCATAAAAGCCCTGTTTTACTGTCTGTCTCTGGCCTCATGGGGCTGGGTTAGTCTCTGAAGACGATTGACTGTGGGACTGCACTCTCTCCCTCTCTCTTTGCTCTCCCCTCTCTTCCTGGGACTCTGTAAAGGATGTCTGCTGAATGGTTTACTACTCTGTTAGTTCATTTGGCCAGAGACTGTTTCTACCCAGCGATAAACATTACTGTAAAGGAGCAGCAACCTCTGAAAGGTCCATAAAACCAGAGTGTTCTCAGATCACAGCCTGTGATAATGTCACTGAGATATTACTGATGGGCCGGGCGGGGCTAACACTGTCTGGACTGTATTGTAGAGAGTGGAGTCTCTATCTCCCTCCCTCTCTATATGTCTTTATTGTCCTTTCCTGCCCTCTTTCTCTTTCACTCTCCATCTCTATCTCCCTATCTCTGATAACTCTCTCTAAACTGGGCTTTTGCAAGTGCCTCAGGTGTGTCAGTAACAACAGGTCTCAGACAAGGTGACATATCCTGCAAGGCTAAGCTACAGTGGCTATAGCCAGCTTACCCCCAATACACACATACACACACAGCACAGAGAGCTTACCTGTTGCTCCTGGCCGAGATGACTTAAGACAATGCTGGCAACGAAGAAAAGGAAGGAAAGGTTACAGGGCCTCCTCTTCCTAGTATCCTGATGGTTAATGTCCAATCGCTGAAAAATAAACTTTGTGAACTCAGAGCAATGCTTCAATTGCAGAGGGACATCAGGGAATGATGTGTATTTGTTTTTACAAGGACATAGCTTATGGACAATACACTCAACTCTGCTATTCAACCAGATGGCTTCTTCACATGCTGGGGCACGAGTACAAGACATTACAAGGCTGCTTCGTACCGTTCTAAGACAGCTGCCGGAAGCTGACGCTGTAGTAGTCCATGTGGGGTCAAATGACATGAGGGCTAGCTCGGAACTGCTGAAACTGGATTTTGAAGAACTGATTCTAGCTCTGAAATACTAAACAAAGCGGCAGAATATCTCAGGCATCGTACTATCGCTGGGCCGTGGCTGCAGAAGATTCAGCAGTCCATCCAAATCATCTTGTCCATGCATTTCAAGGCTGCGTTGAAACAATAACTTATCAATGACTCAAGCCCTGTTCAGATAATCCCTACCATTGTGTTGCTGAGTTGTCGTAGTGCTGCTGCAAATGTACATGTTCCCAGGGGTGTTGGAAGTCACAATGTAAGTAACTTACTGTATGTTCCTTCTACTCCCCTGGATGCCTCTGTCATCCTACAGCTGTTGTCAGCAGTAATCCTGCACCTATGAACCGGAGTTATACTGTTAGCACTGAGGCAGTTTGCCCTAGTAGGAAGCATACTATGTGCAGCTCATGTTTACCTCTGATAAGCCTCCCAGTAAAGCAATAAAAACAACCAAGAATCCCAGAAAGCGCAAAAAATAGCCCATGAAATCGATAACTTGTTTGAAAGTCAAAACATTCATATACTGACCAGCTCTGAAACTCACTTACATGCTGACCACACCGCTCAGGTTGGGTGCGCAAGCGTTGCAAAATAAATGTACACATACATCTAAACTGCCTGTGCATGTCAACAAGCGCCTGCGTAGCCAAACACTAAAATATTTCAACTTGTGTGTCTGGATCGTGTCTGGTGTGGATGTACAAAATCAACATACGCGCGAGGGTGCACATGAATGCACGCGTGTGCCCAGTCTAGACAGTATGTTAAATAATACAGTTGAAGTCAGAGGTTTACATACACTTAGGTTGGAGTCATTAAAACTCGTTTTTCAACCACTCCACAAATGTATTGTTAACAAACTATAGTTTTGGCAAGTCGGTTAGGACATCTACTTTGTGCATGTGTAACAGTGTAGGTTCCGTCCCTCTCTTCACCCCAACCTGGGCTCGAACCAGGGACCCTTGCACACATCAACAACTGACACCCACGAAGCATCGTTACCCATCGCGCCACAAAAGCCGCGGCCCTTGCAACGCAAGGGGAAACCCTCCTTCAGGTCTCAGAGCGAGTGACGTCACCGATTGAAACACTATTAGCGCGAATCACCGCTAACTAACTAGCCATTTCACATCGGTTACACTCACCCCCCTTTTGACCTCCTCCTTTTCCGCAGCAACCAATGATCCGGGTCAACAGCATCAATGTAACAGTGTAGGTTCCGTCCCTCTCTTCACCCCAACCTGGGCTCGAACCAGGGACCCTTGCACACATCAACAACTGACACCCACGAAGCATCGTTACCCATCGCGCCACAAAAGCCGCGGCCCTTGCAACACAAGGGGAAACCCTACTTCAGGTCTCAGAGCGAGTGACGTCACCGATTGAAACACTATTAGCGCGAATCACCGCTAACTAACTAGCCATTTCACATCGGTTACACATGACACAAGTCATTTTTCCAACAATTGTTTACAGACAGATTATTTCACTGTATCACAACTCCAGTGGGTCAGAAGTGTAACGGCTGTCATATTGTAGAGAGGACCAAGGCGCAGCGGGTTGCATGTTCATCATTATATTTAATGAATAAAGATAACACGAAACAAAACAATAAACAAAGAACGACAGGTGACAGTTTCACAGGCTACAATAATCACTAGCAGTGCGAAATACAACTACCCACAAATCCCCAGGTGAAAACACGCAACTAATATATGACTCCCAATCAGGAACAACGACGTACAGCTGTTCCTGATCGGGAGCCACACAGACCACACAGAAATAAACAAACTAGAAAACCAACCTAGAATACAAAACCCAGAACATACACCAAAACCCCGTAATACATAAAACAAATACCCTCTGCCACGTCCTGACCAACCTACAAAAAACCCCTATACTGGTCAGGACGTGACAAGAAGTTTACATACACTAAGTTGACTGTGCCTTTAAACAGCTTGTAAAATTCCAGAAAATTATGTCATGGCTTTAGAAGCTTCTGATAGGCTAATTGACATCATTTGAGTCAATTGGAGGTTTACCTGTGGATGTATTTCAAGGCCTACCTTCAAACTCAGTGCCTCTTTGCTTGGCTTCATGGGAAAATCAAAAGAAATCAGCCAAGACCTCAGAAAAAATTGTAGACCTCCACAAGTCTGCTTCATCCTTGGGAGCAATTTCCAAACGTCTGAAGGTACCACGTTCATCTGTACAAACAATAGTACGCAAGTATAAACAATATGGGACCACGCAGCCGTCACACCGCTCAGGAAGGAGACGAGTTCTGTCTCCTAGAGATGAACGTACTTTGGTGCGAAAAGTGCAAATCAATCCCAGAACAACAGCAAAGGACCTTGTGAAGATGCTGGAGGAAACAGGTAGAAAGGTATCTATTATATCCACAGTAAAATGAGACCTATATCGACATAACCTGAAAGGCCGCTCAGCAAGGAAGAAGCAACTGCTCCAAAACCGCCATAAAAAAGCCAGACTACGGTTTGCAACTGCACACGGGGACAAAGATCATACTTTTGGAGAATTGTCCTCTGGTCTGATGAAACAAAAATGGAACTGTTTGGCCAGAATGACCATCGTTATGTTTGGAGGAAAAGGGGGGGGGGCATGCAAGCCGAAGTGCACCATCCCAACTGTGAAGCATGGTGGTGGCAGCATCATGTTGTGGGGGTGCTTTGCTGCAGGAGGGACTGGTGCACTTCACAAAATAGATGGGATCATAAAAAAGGAAAATGATGTGGATATTTTGAAGCAACATCTCAAGACATCAGTCAGGAAGTTAAAGCTTGGTCGCAAATGTGTCTTCCAAGTGGACAATGACCCCCAAGCATACTTCCAAAGTTGTGGCGAAATGGCTTAAGGACAACAAAGTCAAGGTATTGGAGTGGCCATCACAAAGCCCTGATATCAATCCTATAGAAAATGTGTGGGCAGAACTGAAAAAGCGTGTGCGAGCAAGGAGGCCTACAAACCTGACTCAGTTACACCAGCTCTCTCAGGAGGAATGAGACAAAATTCACCCAACTTATTGTGGGAAGCTTTTGGAAGGCTACTCGAAACGTTTGACCAAAGTTAAACAATTTAAAGGCAATGCTACCAAATACTAACAGAGTGTATGTAAACTTCTGACCCACTGGGAATGTGATGAAAGAAATAAAAGCTGAAATAAATCATTCTCTCTACTATTATTCTGACATTTCACATTCTTAAAATAAAGTGGTGATCCTACCTGACCTAAGACATTTTTACTAGGATTAAATGTCAGGATTTCTGAAACTGAGTTTAAATGTATTTGGCTAAGGTGTATGTAAACTTCCCACTTCAACTTTACCTTTGATGATACAGTGATACTGTAGCAATACATGTTTACAACCTCTTCAGAAGAGAAAGGAATGCCAATGGGGTGGTGGATGTGTTGTTTGCTGTTTATATTCACAACCACATTCCTGTAATCATTCCTGAGGATCTCATGTCAAATGCTGTTGAAGTAATATGGCTACAGGTTCACCTGCCTCACCTAAAGCCCATTCTTGTTGGACATTGCTATAAACCAAGTACTAACAGTCAGTGTCTAGATAATAAGTGTGAAATACTTGATAATGTATGTGATATCAACAGAGAGGTATATTTTCTGGGTGACCTAAATATAGACTGGCTTTCATCAAGCTGTCCATTCAAAAAAAAGCTTCAAACATTAACCAGTGCCTGCAACCTGGTTCAGGTAGGATGACCACCTTTAAAATACCCAAATGTGGCACAACAGCATGATTTAGTGGGACAGTGTAACCTACATGAATAAAAACATTTGGCAGCCTTGGCAGCAGCTAATGGGGATCCAAAAAAAATACAAATCACTGAGGACTTGTCATGTACCAACAACACCATCCCTCTTGTCAGGACGGTACAACATCAACTCAACTTCCTAAGGTGGCTGAAGAAATTCCGCATGCCGCCCCGGGTCCTCTCCAAATACTACCGATACACCATCGAGAGCGTCCCAACCGGTTGCATCACGGCCTGGTACGGGCTTCGTGCACAACAGCAAGACCCTCCAGCTCTCAACCCCACAGGCCATCTCCTCGAAACAGTGCCTGAGAAAGGCACGCAGCATCATCAAGGACCCCACACACTGTTTTCTTCCTTACCGTCGGGCATGAGGTTTGATACCAACAGGCTTAGAGACAGTTTCTATCTACAAGCCATCAGACTGCTGAACACTTAAACTGGACTGACCACCTGCTCTGATTCTCCACACCTTAGCATACATGCACTCACTCATGCACACACCCACACAGACATAGAGATGCACACATATACAGTACATTCACGCTACACACACACACACACACACACACACACACACACACACATCACAACTGCTGCTACCAGACTCTTATTATACTGCTGAGTTTATACACTGCCCCCATCCCCCCTTCCCAATACACAGGACTATAAACTGTCTTCCTGTATTATACTTATGCTAAAGTATTTATTCTATTCTACTGAGCTACTTACTTTATGTTCATATTATTATATTTTCTTATTTTTTATTGTTGTTGCATTACCGAGAAGTAAGCTGTAAGTAAGTACTTTGTTGGATGATTATACCATGCGTATCCCTTACATACGACTATTAACATTTGAAACACAAACACACTGTCTCACTCACACACAGACACACACACACCAACACACAACAAACACAGTAAACAGTTCATGTTGATGCTAAATGCCATGTAGAGATTGAGATCTGGGCTGTAATAGCTGAGATTAGATAAGGAACATCAAGGTGAAGAGGGAGGCTCGGGGGAGAAAAACACAGCTCAGAGAGTGATCTCTCAAATGTCAAGATGTAAACAACAGACAAAGAGCAGAGGAGTGTGAAGAGGGGAGAGAGGGGGGGAGAGAGAGAGGAGGACTCCGCCTCACATAATCAAAGCTGACATCTCTCAATTCGATTCAATTCAAGGGCATTATTGGCATGGGAAACATATGTTAACAGTGAGGCGGCAGGTAGCCTAGTGGTTAGAGCGCTGGGCCAATAACCGAAAGGTTGCTTGATCGAATCTCCAAGCTGACGAGGTAAAAATCTGTTGTTCTGCCCCTGAACAAGGCAGGAACATTGTTCCCTGGTAGGCCGTCATTGTAAATACGAATTTGTGCTTAACTGACATTCCTGGTTAAATAAGTTTCAATTAAAAAAAAAATGTTGGGGGGGCCAAAGCAAGTGAAGTAAAACAAAAGTGAAATAAACTATTAAAATTAACAGTAAATATTACGCTCTCACTCACTATAACACAGATCCCTTTTGCTATCTTAATGAGGATCAGTGATCACAGCTTCACTCTAGACGTGTGTCGTTGTTTAATGGTTTCTGAGAGATAGATCCCTTAGCAGAGCTAAATAACATCTAGTAAGGTGAGGAACTCTGGTGTTGCTAGGAGAGATGTCACCTCCCCTTCTACCCTTCTTCCGGACCTGGAGAGGGAAAGAGGGATACCTAGTCAGTTGTACAACTGAATGCATTCAAATGAAATGTGTCTTCCGCATTTAACCCAACCCCTCTGAATCAGGGAGGTGCGGGGGGGGGGGGGGGCTGCCTGAAATCAACATCCACGTCATTGCGCCTGGGGAACAGTGTGTTAACTGCCTTGCTCGTGGGCAGAACAACAGATGTTTACCTTGTCAGCTTGGGGATTCGATCCAGCAACCTTTTGGTTACTGGCCCAATGCTCTTACCCGCCAGGCTACCTCCTGCACTATAGGTAACCTTACATGTATGTGGGGAAAGTGTCTGACTTGTCTTGTTGTTGTTATTGTAATGTTAGTACCGTAACTTAAGCTCTTCTATGTCAAACAAGTCAAATGACACTATATAGTCAATATTATCTAATAACACCTAACTGCATCTATATACTGTATAACTGCATTTTGTAGGCTACATTTAGTCTATGGGGATGATAGATGATCTAATCTACATAGAGCGGGATGGGAAACGGGATGGCAGTGTAGTAGTAATATGAATGGCATGTATACACACAGCTAAACACAGATAGTGAGACTGGTGGTGTTTACCCTCAGCCTAGAGAAAGGCAATATGGAGGAAGAGTTTTTCATCAGGGAGAGGAGATAACCGCTTTTTGTGGAACAGGATTGAAAAAAGCTCATTCTCCATATCCAACAGTACCACATCTCAGCTCCACAATATCTCATCCTTACCATGTTACACACAGACACCCCCCCCCCCACACACACACACATAATGCTATCCAGATACATCCCACCTCCACGATATCTCATCCCCTGCCTGCTTCGCCTCACGCTTTCTTTGATTTCAAGAGCTGAACTATTCTGCAACATTTGTTGATGTGGTTCTGCTAGTAAATGCTGCAGAATTGTGCTTCTCTTGGAATCGCTGCTCTTCGCCGCCACGAGAAGTCCACAAGAGATCCATCGCCCACCGAGCTGAGAGCACAAAGATACACACTCACACACACGCACACAAATATACACACACACACTCCCTACACATCTGTTCTGGGCTATGCCTGAGCTCTCATGGTGCTCTGCTCCTCTCTTCTCCTGGACAGTTTTGGTCCAGTGGGTGAAGGACCCGGTCAGTCAGTCCAAGCTGCTGTCTGTGTCTCAGGGCCCAGAGCCCAGCTTCAGAGGTTCTGTAGGTGTATCTGGGGTTGTGTGGTGGATGACTTCCAGAGCTCGTTAACCTTGGGAGGCAGGCCCAGATTCAGCCCAGCCCCCCATGCTCCCAGGTTAGGGTATGATCTGTATGTAGAATGCTCCCCCTCTCTGACCAGCGCTGTCCAGCACATACAAACCACGCAGAAACACTCTCTCTGGCTCTCTACCTCTAGCATCGCTCTTTCACTCTCTTTTTCTCTCTCTCAGAGTCAGGGTTGATACAGTGTACAGTTTTATGTTCTGGTCTAATAAAAACAATGTTACCACGTCAACAACAGCACAGCCTAGGAAATAGTCTTGTCATGTTGGAAGAAACATTATTAATACATGTTAACTTGCAGTCATTACTTTATGCTGATAGATGTATTGTATTTGTCCTATTTACACAGGGCAAACCCTGTTTGAAACATAGTTTGAAAACGCACCACAGTAATTTTTGAATTTACAAGTAATTCACAAAGGTATCAAATGATTATGCAGTTAATCAAATCCCTCTTGTATGAATTTAGCAGTTGTTTCAATTCCAGAGATCACATTCTATTGAAGCCGGCTGCAAGATTTTAGTTCTTGCATGTTTTTTACCGTTGTTTAATTGGCGAGTCCATTTTAGCAGGAGGTTTTAGTGTGTGTGTGTGTGTGTGTGTGTGTGTGTTCATGTGGGTATCATCCCTCAGCTGTGTGTGGTCAGACAGCAGCATCATTAGGTTGACAGTTTAAAACAGTTCTGCTAGGGGAATAAGTGAGTTGTAGTGTGTGAATCAAGGCCATGTATAAAGCCACGTACTGTACCAGAGGTTAATGGCACAGGCAACCTTGGGCCGCTGTAGAGGATATCACTCATCATATTGATACTGCAGCTATGTGTGTGTTGACGGGAGGGGGTCAGCAGTGTGTGTGTGTGTGTGTGTGTGTGTGTCATTGTCCTGTCCTAATTGCTCACATTTGATCTAAGTGGGTGTTGTTTCAGGGCTTGCTCTCCTCTAGGTTCATTTATCAGAGGGAGAAATGGAAAGACTCCATCTACAACTCAAGACTCAGTGCTTCAAGGTGAAGCCCTCAGATGGCTCAGTGTTACCTTGTTAAGTCGATGGGCCCCAGAAGTGGAATTCTCTGAAGATGGAGTGTGTGTGTCAGGGTTTCCGTTAGGAAAATGTGGCACCGGACATTTGACCGACAACATTTTAATTTACCGGACATTTGAGAAATCAGCCGGACCCATATACACTGGGTGGGTAACCTGATTAGGGAGTCTACCCACGCTGCTCAGAATGACAGAAATCACATTTAGATGTTGGTAATTAATATGAACAAAACATGTAAGTCCAGGATGGAACGATGTGCTGTCCTTCTTATACCCAATTCTGATGTGCACTTAGAACATGTTAGAATCACTGTCCACATTTCCTTTTCCTCATCCAATCTGACAAGTAACGAACAGCAAAATCACTAGCCTATGTGTCACGGCTGTCGTAAGGAGAAGCGGACCAAAGTGCAGCGTGTGTGTCGTTCCACATTTTATTTATACTGTGAAACTATGCGATACATAAATAAACTGCATGACCAAAAAAAAACGTGACACAGAGGTGAAACATACACTACTCAAAATGAATCTCCCACAAACCCAGGTGGGACAAACACCAACTTAAATATGACCTCCAATTAGAGACAACGATGACCAGCTGCCTCTAGTTGGAGATCATTTCAAACAAAGCCCAACATAGAAATACAAAAACTAGAACAACCCAACATAGAAATACAAAACTAGAACAATACAACGTAGAAAAACTAAACTAGAAAACCCCCCTGTCACGCCCTGACCTACTCTACCATAGAAAGTAACAACTTACTATGGTCAGGACGTGACACTATGTCAATCTACTATCACTCATAGTAGAATAGTAGAAAAATGTACCTATTCTATTGGTCAGCTTGTCGAGAAGGAAATAGCCTATTCCAAACAGATTCTGGTCCAGTTGTAGGAAGATATATCCCCAATTCATACAACCCGCAGGCCTAGGTTACATCAAAAAAACGTTAAAAAGCAATGAGGCTGATGCAACAGATCAGAACATTTAGTTTAAAATGTTGATAAACAATTATTTCTTCACATTATAAGCACAGCAATGTTCACAAGGCAGTAGGCTAGGTGCGAATGTTCGTTCCGTAATGCAATTAGCGAGAAAAAACCCTTGTCAAAACGCTCGCACATGCAAGCTTTTCATGTGACAGAGATGAAAATATCCGTTAGAAATTTAGGAAGAGAGGAGATGTAATAGGCTACTTTGAAGCAAGGTAAGACATGCCTCATAATATGTATTAAAACATTGAACTTTCAAACAATTCTGTATATGTTTTCAAAATGCATAGCCTACTGCCTCCAGCTCCTTGCACAGTGGTGTGTGACACGCTGATGAAGCCTGCCTTCCCTTGCTGTTTGAGATGCTGCAGCAGCAGCTCTCGGCTGTCTGACAGGTTTTCCACTCAAAGGCTCTGTATCTGTATGCTGTAGGCATGTGATAAATAAGATACATAACGAATATACTGTACACACAAACACAAATTTAATTAAATGAACCTATAGACTGATAAGCATGACCAGTCAAATGTATTTCCTTCGACTGGTATTTCCATCAATGAATAGGCTAAAAAGCATTATTTTGCAATGGGATTTTTTTTTCTCTCCGGGACAATTGGCCGGCGCCAATTTTATTTATCAGCTTTTCAATTTTTTTATAGGCCAAAAGCCGGCTATTACCGGCTAACGGAAACCCTGGTGTGTGTGGCTGTGTGCATTCATGCGTGTGTGTGTGTGTGTGTGTGTGTGTGTGTGTGTGTGTGTGTGTGTGTGTGTGTGTGGTACCATCGGTTAAAGGCTGAGAGGGATTTGAAAGGCCATTTGTCCCTGAGGCAGACAGGCTTTAGGAGCAGACTGCAGGGAGAGAGAGGGAGAGGGGGAGCGAGAGGGGAGGGAGAGGGGGGAGGGAGAGGGAGCAAGAGATGGGGAGGGAGAGAGGGAGATGGAGAGCAAGGGAGTTTAGGAGAAGAAAGGAAGAGGAGAATAGAGGGAGTTTTTTTCTCTTCACTGCTTTCAATATAGTTCATTTTCCTCATCGTTCTGGATATAAATCAGTAGAGATTAATATCATAAGGTCAACAGATTGTATTTGCAGTCTTAGCCATTGTCCTTTCACTGTGTCTAACAGTCCATTTGATACCATCTTGCTTTCTCTTTTGTCCATTTGCTGATGATAAAGCACAATTTTAAACTAGTTTTAGTGTGAGGAGCTGTCATTGTCTGTTATCCTGCAATATATAACCATATCTCTGTGTCTGTTATCCTGCCATATATAACCATATCTCTGTGTCTGTTATCCTGCCATATATAACCATATCTCTGTGTCTGTTATCCTGCCATATATAACCATATCTCTGTGTCTGTTATCCTGCCATATATAACCATATCTCTGTGTCTGTTATCCTGCCATATATAACCATATCTCTGTGTCTGTTATCCTGCCATATATAACCATATCTCTGTGTCTGTTATCCTGCCATTGATAGCCATATATCTTTCTGTCTCTCTCTCTCTGCAGCGTGTCGTCCAGGCTTCTACAAGGCGTTTGCGGGGAACATCAAGTGTTCCAAGTGTCCCCCTCACAGTTTCAGCTATGGAGAGGGGGCTGCTGTCTGCCACTGTGAGAAGGCTTTCTACAGAGCTGCGAGAGACCCACCCACTATGGCCTGCACACGTGAGTTTCATCAATCAATCAGTCAATCAATCAATCAGGCAATCTCGTTATTGTCTAAGCAGCCCTAAATACTCTCAGATAGAGTACAGTACAGGTCTGTAGTGGTATATACTCAGGAACAAAGACAGAGAGAGAAAGAGATGGGGGGGTAAAGAGAGGTAGAGTGAGAGGGAGAGAGAGAGAAAGAGACTGGTACAGTAGAGAGAGGAAGAGAGAGAGTAGAGAGCTGATAGGGATCTGTTGAGTGGAGAATGGGAGCTGATTGATGGGCACTGGGACACAGCTTGCCTCTCAGACAGAGAAAATAGAGGGAGATAGCACAGATAGAGGACAGGAAGCCAACGGACAGATGCTGACAGAGGAGGAGGAGGTGGAAAAGGAGGTGCTCCCTTCATCTGTCCTGAGAGAGAAACACTAAGCAGGACAGATGAGAGAGAGAGAGAGCGTGAAAGAGAGAGAGAGAGCTTGAGAGACAGGTTTATTCATGGAGAAGGGTTGGCTGGAGGGGAGGACAGTGAAGGGGGAAAGAAGGAGGGGGAATGAGTTAAGGAGAGGGAAGCAGGAGGGGGGAGGCGGGGGGGACATGAGAGAGGGATGGAGGGAAGGTGGAGAGCAGATGAGAAGGATGGAGGGGAGTAGGAGGGCAGGAAAGAGGGAATGGGAGTGGGGAAGGGCAGGAGAGAGGGATGGAGGGCAGGAGAGGGCTCCAGCCTATTGTCCAGACAGACAGTGAGCTTGGCAGGACTGGAGAGTTTAAATCCCTCAGGCCTTTTAACACTGCCCCTCTGACAGCTGGCACTGCTCTGTACAACACAATATCTGCACACTCACACACACATTACCTGCACACACACACACACACACAATGCCTGCACACATCTACTTAATGCCTGCATGCACCGTCTCACAATCCCTGGATGCTCTCCCAGAATAACTTGATGAGAAGCTCTCTGTACTAGATAGTAGATGTACAGTGGTATCAAAGTAGACATGATATTATATTAGTAAGGTTTTGGTTTTTAGCCTTTATTAAAACTAATAACATTTACCTTGTACCATAAGAACTGTTCTGTTTCAATGTGTATTATACTCAGATTTATACTCCTACCACTACCAGCTAAAGAGAGTTTAGGACAGAAACATGATCAATCAACACGAAGCCTTTCTATCTCTCTCTCTCCTCCAGGTCCCCGCTCCCATCGTCGTAATGTGGTCTTCAACCTGAATGACACCTCTCTCCTCTCTCTCTCTCTCTCTCTCTCTCCTCCAGGTCCCCCTCCCCTCCTCGTAACATGGTCTTCAACCTGAATGACACCTCTCTCTCTCTCTCTCTTTCCTCCAGGTCCCCCCTCCCCTCCTCGTAACATGGTCTTCATCCTGAATTACACCTCTCTCTCACTCTCTCTCCTCCAGGTCCCCCTCCCCTCCTCGTAACATGGTCTTCAACCTGAATGACACCTCTCTCTCTCTCTCTCTCTCTCCTCCAGGTCCCCCTCCCCTCCTCGTAACATGGTCTTCAACCTGAATGACCCCTCTCTCTCTCTCTCTCTCTCTCTCTCCTCCAGGTCCCCCCTCCCCTCCACGTAATGTTGTCTTCAACCTGAATGACACCTCTCTCTCTCTCTCTCTCTCTCTCTCTCCTCCAGGTCCCCCTCCCCTCCTCGTAATGTTGTCTTCAACCTGAATGACACCTCTCTCTCTCTCTCTCTCTCTCTCTCCTCCAGGTCCCCCCTCCCCTCCTCGTAACGTGGTCTTCAACCTGAATGACACCTCTCTCCTCTCTCTCTCTTTCCTCCAGGTCCCCCCTCCCCTCCTCGTAACATGGTCTTCATCCTGAATTACACCTCTCTCTCTCTCTCTCTCCTCCAGGTCCCCCTCCCCTCCTCGTAACATGGTCTTCAACCTGAATGACACCTCTCTCCTCTCTCTCT